>NC_133372.1:31751402-31798798 GCF_049309525.1 Garra rufa
ATGTTTTTTCCTTCTGGAGCATCAGTGAGCAGTTGAACTTTTTGTAATAGTTGCATATGAGTCCCTCAGTTGTCCTCAGTGTGAAAAGATGGATCTCAAAATCATACAGTCATTGTTGGAAAGGGTTCAAATACACAAAAATGCTGGAAAACCAAAGAATTTGTGGGACCTGAAGGATTTTTCTAAAGAACAACTGTTTAGGACAAACAAGGGACTCATGAACAACTATCACTAAACAAAAAAAAAAAAAAACACAGCTGTGGATCATTCAGGTAAGAACAGTATTAAGAATCAAGGGGATGTAAACTTTTGAACAGGGTCATTTTTTATAAATTCAACTATTATTTTCTACTGTGGACTATATGTAAACATATTTTTTGTGAAATAACTTATTCAGATCAGTACTAAATTAACAATAACATGCATTTTGTATGATCCCTCTTATTTTGGTAAAATAATTAACATTCTGAAAAGTTTCTGAAAGTAAACTTTTGACCTCAACTGTATATTGTAAAATGGACATGAAATAATGCTAATTTAAAATAAATTTAATACATGAGAAAAAAAGATGGAAATACAGTAGTACAAATCAGGTACAAATCAGACCATAGATTGGCATGATCAACCAATGAGAATCAAGTATTCTAGAGCGCTGTAAATATATAAACATACCACACAGCCTACATGCAAATTAAATCTGTACTTATACTGTAATAGCATAAATCAAAGCAGTAATTCAAAATAAGAGGAAACACTTGATGGATATAACAGGAAATAAGATGTATGACTATATACGCTGCATGACTTCAAGTGGGAAATGAACTAAAATGGAAGGTCAATCAATTCTCTAAGGTTCACCAATTTGCAACTCATTTGGGCCTGAATGGCTCACATCTACAGCTAAGTTAATTTAAAAATGTTCTGCGCATGAATATAGAGTTCAACTTCAAGCTACCTCATTATGTCAAACAAACGAGCAGGTCTGCGTGCCCAGTGACATCACCTCTTACATCGTTATTGTGCTACTTCATCAGATTCAAGCAGAATTTGCATCTCCATATCAAATGGCAGGTGCACAATTGCGGCTTTGATTTGGAACCTGCTTTGATCTTCAGCCACATCCTACGTCATCACAAGCCATGCGCTACTGTAACCGAGACTGTTTCCAAACAGCAAAACTGTCTTGATTGCATTGTCTGTACAACAGCAATGTTGGGGGTTTGAACAGATCCTGTTTAAGGCGAGATCAAAGGGAATACTGTCTTAGCGTTCACACTCTGTTTGTAAGACTGAGTTTTGGGACTTACCAACAGCTCTGGGATGTTTTCTTTTTGGTATTTGATCATGTTCGCTACCCTTATGCTGTTGTTCGAGCACTTGTGGTGCTTTTGCTAAATGTTTCCTTTTCTTTTATCACGTTGTTGTCGCTATGTCACACTGCAGGCCAACTCTCAGACTTTGCTGCTAAACATGTAGGAAAAAGTTTCTAGGACAATCTTGCTGAATCAGCTGGCTGAACCCAAGCCTGCCGAGAGGACCCACATGGGAACACTACTCATGACCTTCTCAACCCGAAATGTACTGAAATAGCCAGATGTGAAAATCTGTTAATGTATGCATGCTTTTCTGCTGTATTACAGTGGTGTGTATATTAATCCCACGCCTGAGATAAAGCGAGCTCTGCTGTCCTGAGAGAGATGCTTCTTTTTCTTATCCTGTATTTTGCGTGTTCAGTTCTAGATTAATGACCTACTTTCTTCAGCACAGTTCAGTGATTTTCCACCAAACTCACCTTGTTTGTTTAGGCACTTTCAGAACAGGATTTAAAGTGGAAACACCCCAGGTTTTATGGACAATATCAGAATAAATAAATGATTTAGGCTGATAGTGTTGCCGTAAATGCGTAACTTGATTTTCTTCTTGATTACATGATAATGGCAATATATATGTTACAGTCAGACATGCCTCTTTGGTAGCTGTGATGCTGATTACTGGATTACAGGCTTCTATTCTGATGATTATTGGGTCAACACACCATGATTGCTTTACTGCTGATTGCCAGTTAAGATTCATTTATTTATTTAGCTCTAGTATTTTTCTCTGTTCTTAAAGGGATAGTTCAGCCGTAAATGAAAATTCTGTCATTAATTACTCACCCTCAACCCATCAGCCCTTATTTTACTTACAGAACTCAAATTAAGATATTTTGGATGAAATCTGAGAGCTTTCTGACCCTGCATAGACAGCAACACAACTACCATGTTCAAGACCCAGAAAGGTAATAAGAACATTGTTAAAATATTCCATGTGACATCAGTGGTTCAACATTCATTTTATAAAGCTACAAGAATTTCTGGGCCTTGAACGTGGTTGTTGTGTTGCCGTCTATGCAGGGTCAAAGCTCTTGGATTTCATAAAAAAATATCTGCATAGATCAAATAAACCGCATATAAATATAAATTGGTGTTCTGATGATGAACCAAAGTCTTATGGGTTTGGAACTATAGGGTGAGCAATTAATGACATAATATAATTTTTGGAAATAATTTTTGGGTGAACTACCAATTTAATTGACTAAATTATATATTTTTAAAATTTAATACAATGTTTTAATAGTTTGTTTTGAGTCCCTTATTGATGAACAATCATAATAACTTATTAGATCACAACAAAATAACACTTAAAATACAAATTTAAATGCAATTAAAGGAGAAGTTCACTACCAGAACAAAAATGTACAGATAATTTACTCACCCCCTTGTCATCCAAGATGTTCATGTCTTTTTTCTTAAGAAAAATTTCTAATGAAATTATGATTTCTCTCCATATAGTGGACTTCTATGGTGCCCGTGAGTTTGAACTTCCAAAATGCAGTTTAAATGGAGCTTCAAAGAGCTCTAAACAATCTCAGCTGAGGAAGAAGGGTCTTATCTAGCAAAACGAAATTGACAATTTATATACTTTTTTTTAACCTAAAGACAAGACGAGCATTTGAGGTTAAAAAAAATATAAATTGTCAATTTTTTTAGAAAATAACCAATCGTTTTACTAGATAAGACCCTTCTTCCTCGGCTGGGATCGTTTAAACTCGGGGGAACCATAGAAGTCCACTATATAGAGAGAAATCAATAACTCACCCATTCAAAGTCAATGGGAAGCGTTGACGCTTGCGCCCCGTGTGAACACACCGTATGTGTGAAACAGGCGTAACTGATCAGCATGCTCAACTAGCGGGTGCGTCTTTGATTTGTTTTTCGTTATCTTCCGCCATTCTTCTCACTTCTCTTTTTTTCTGCACTTCTTCTCTGATGTTGTAAGATAACTTGTGTTCTTCACTGGCCGCTGCTTCCGCCACTTTACGCCTATTTACTGGAACAGCGCCCCCCGCAAACAGAATGGTAGATATTTTAGGTAGTGACAGTGACACTGACGACGGGTAAATTAATCATTTGTGTTGTAATAAAATATCGATATTGGCCGTTAGTGTATCGATTATTTATTGTGACAGAGAGCACAACAATATATTGCAATATCGATTTTTTTTCCCACCCCTACCCTTAACTAAAACCATATAAGCATTTCCATTACTTTGTCCAAATTAAGTTCTTAGCAATGCATATTACTAATCAAAAATTAAGTTTTTATATTTTTACGGTTGGAATTTTACAAAGTATCTTCATGGAGCATGATCTTTACTTAATATCCTAATGATTTTTGGCATAAAAGAAAAATATTTTTGGCTATTGCTACAAATATGCAGTACCTGTGCTTCTTATGACTGGTTTTGTGATCCAGGGTCACAAGTGCTAATGTGTTTTCCTTATCAACAAACTGTACAACTACGTACACAATAGTTATAGAGTCAGCACTACTAATAATAATTACACATTCTTTCACAGTCTGCATTGTACATTTTCCATCATGCTCCATCTTTATTCGCCATTAATGCACTGTAGCACGTTCTTGGCTTTTATGTATTCTGCTTTCGCATCATGAACAAGACAACAGACACTATGGTCGATATAATTAACCAATATTGGTAAGTAATTTAGTACGGTAGCACAACTTGCATTGTGTGTGCTGAATTAATTGCTGCTGTTTTATTATTCTCATTTGTAAGTCACTTAGGATAAAGTCTCTGCTAAATTAATAAATGTATATGTAAATGTGAAGTGAGAGAAACACGGACAACTCTTTGCTACATGCAAAAATCAGAAAAAAAACCTGCTCTGCTTTCAGTCTGCACCGATCAAACACTCTAGTACTGAACACCACAACATAAAAATTCAATACGAAACAGTAAAAAGACCACCATAGCTAATCGTTGTACTATATAATGCATAATACTGGATAAACTATTGCACTGGACTACACTTAGATTTCATTTACACATATCTCCCAGTCTGTTTTTGCAGGGACGCTTTAAAAAACTTTTTCTACTTCTAATAGCATCTTTTTCTGTGTGCATGTCTCTAAAATAAGGAAACACAACCAACTAGGAATCTATTTTGTTGTTGTTTATCTGTCAAAATGATAGAAGGCATTTTAAATGATCTATCAGTTTTTTTTTATTTGTTAAATGACAGAAAATGTATGGCTAACCTTGTGCAATCTGATATTTTCGATCATACTGGAGTCGCACTGGAATGCAAAGTGCAAATGCAATCCAGCAAAAGAATATGAGATACAATCCTGATAACATAAACATACAATACACAGCAATACTTTTTTATTATTATTATTATTATAAGCAACTTTTATTAGAAAGCATTTACCTGCAGTGGAACTAACTGTGTATACGAACCAAGTAGTTTTGCAATGTACCAATGTGATTTGCATGACTAGGGGTGTCTCTGCATCAGCGTACGCGTGGGAGATGACGGGGGCTGGTGATAGATAATGGACAATTTGATTCGTAAGGGAAAATGTCTCATGTGATAAGCAGGCCAATTTGTCACATGAAGCAGCACAGAGAGAACATAAGAGTGATGAAAAGCTCCCATAGTGATCAATACACTTGCAAAACAGGGACATCTATATAGAGACCAGTGGCTTGTTTCTTATCCATGTATCTGCGAAGATACATTTCGCTTGGTTGTGTCAATAAGCGTATCAAGCAACCAATGGATGTGTAGGTGGGAATCAAACTGTCTGCTGGGTTAAAACAGAAACAGCTGTTGCACAGCTAATTAATAAAAGTAATTATATACTGACCTTGGATTGCAATAATCATTGGATGGTTTACGGTGTAATGAAGTGAACTGAATTATGATGAGTTTTGATGGCTTGTTGAGTTGTATTAGGTGCATTCATATGCTCATGGAATGATAATGGTGTTTTGTTAAGCGCTCCTCATGTTCAGAGTCATACAGCGGCAACTATCAGCCCACGTTTGTATTTCTATTAAAGCAAAGACAGGGAAAAAACCATAATATTCACTATGTTCTCACAGACAACATTTTTTATCTATACTTAAAAAACTACAACTTTTCAAGTAAATTAGTGCCGCTGTAGTGCATTTAGTAGAGGAAGTCAAAAGTTTACATACACCTTGCAGAATCTGATTTTTTAAAATATTTTACCAAAATAAGGGGGATCATACAAAATGCATGTTATTTTTTTTTTTAATAAGATATTCCAAAAAGAAGTTTATATGTAATCCACAAGAGACTAAAGTACTGGCCTGAACCCTTTTGTAATAGCCAGGGGTGTAAACTTTTGAAGACTTTTATATCAGTACTACATAAAAACAACATGCATTTTGTATGATCCCTCTTATTTTGGTCAAATAATTAACATTTAACAAGGTGTATGTAAACTTCAACTGTATATAAAGGATGTGGTATGTGGCCAATGTACACAGAAAATAAAGAAGAACTTATAAATGGAAGGAATTTTTCTACAAGCCATCATAAATTTGTCAAGTTTCTAATGTGTCATCCTCACTACTTACATTTATGGCAAGCCCATAGAGCTATTCTGTCATAATATTGACAAAAACAACAAAAAACTTTAGCATGCTCTTTATATTTTCCATTTAATTAAATAATGCCTTGCTTCTATTCAACTTCCCTCTGGCATCAAAAGTGATTGAAAACACAAGTAGGGATCCCGGCCCATTATCTCTACTTTGTAAGCAAATGCGCAACTCATAAATCAACGAATTATGTAAAAAACACAATGGGTAGCTGACAAAGGCGTATTAATAACATTAATTCTTTTGCCTTCATTAGCTCTTTTCAACGATCCTACAGTGTGACAAATGAACTTCCAGAGGAGCAAATATTCCATGGTGAATGTCAACATCATAATATGAGGTCATAAAGATAACCAGTAATTAAACTACTTTTTGATAAATGCTGTTTAAACTTTTGGATGTAGTTTAGCAAGTCACACTGCAGGCAACTGTTTATTATAGGTATTAATCTATTTTGACACATTGTTTCCAACAGTTAAGACTCCCGCAAGCCACTCCCCACAAATAAGCAAAAACTTTGTTTATGCTTATTAATGAAGCATCACTCTGTAAAACTGAATAGCCTACATGAACATGGAAATAGTTCTGCATAAACATTGTACATTTAATTAAGAATTGGAGGTTAAAAAAGCCTTCTAACTTACAAGCTTAAAAAGTTATCCTGTTTCCTGTTTACTTCCTGTTTGGGGTCCTGATTAGCATTAGTATCCCCAAGAGATTGCCCATTCATAAATAGACTCAGCCCACAGGCTTTAGTAATTGGTGATTTACTTTTTAGATTTTAAAAGGTATTATGCAAATTGAACACATTTCTTTTTTTAAAATAGACTCCAATTACATAATGTCATATTTAAATAAAATAAAATTTAAAAAAACAACAACTGCGTGTCATAGCAAGTGTCCAGATTTTCAATTAGTATTTCTTTTTGCTTGCAGCCTTGAGCGCACAAAAGAGCTAAAATAGTGGCAAGAACACAATGTTCAAAGGGGCATTTTTACTCTGACACATCTGATTGGTTCTCCATTTACTTAGCGTCATACTCAGGTACAGTGTCATGATGCCATGTCTACTTCAACTCACATCAGTCAGTCAGTCATGTAGCTCTTATGGCTTAAGGTGCACTGCGCGGTCACATCACTCCAATGTGGCGAAAGACTTTCAGCTCTTGTTATTTGAATAATTGCATTAAAGTCACTATTATGCTCTTACAGAAGGGAAAAGCAAGAATGAGACATGTAAGAGGCTGATATGCTCGGCTGATGCTTTCATACTTGGCCTTAATGTGCTCCCTCAAGCTTCTTTGCAAATTAACTGATATCCATGGAAATGGAGAAAGAGCGGTGTGTCAGCATTTGCCACAATGGAGATGAAATCAATGAGATGAATTCAAGCCCAGCTGTTCATCAGTGAGAAGGCACAATATGTAAGATTTTTTGATTAAAATATCCCAAAACCACCAGAACAGTGTTATATAGTTTGTTGACTTGTATACTTACATTATCCCAAATGTTTCCAAGAATGTTAAAATCAATGTCCGTTTTATTTTGTAGAAAAAGTGGAAAAACCAAAGATGCTAGCTTTAATATGCATTTTATAAGAAAGGTGACGAACGCACAGAGCAGAATTATAACAGAAATTTCAACACGCTTAAATGTATCTAGTATAATAAAACAGCACTACTTTATCTACATACACATGACCAGAAGAAGTGTAAGCGGTCAGCTGGCATAATAAAACCTCTGCTGCTTTCAAGTGGTGTGTTGCACTTGTCCCTCATTAGAAATCACTCTAGCGGCCTTGCTTCATTTCTACGGCTTTCAGCCCCACCCTGCTTCACGCTACAGTGACGCTAACAAATCTTTAATATGTGACCCTGGACCACAAAACCAGTCTTAAGTCGCTGGGGTATATTTGTAGCAATAGCCAAAAATACATTGTATGGGTCAAAATTATTGATTTTTCTTTTATGTCAAAAATCATTAGGAAATTAAGTAAAGATCATGTTCCATGAAGATTTTTTTGTAAAATTCCTACTGTAAACCTATCCAAATGTAATTTTTGATTAGTAATATGCATTGTTAAGAACTTAATTTGGAGAAATTTAAAGGTGATTTTCTCAGTATTTTGATTTTTTGCACCCTCAGATTTCAGATTTTCAAATAGATGTATCTCGGCCAAATATTGTCCTATCCTAACAAACCATACATCAATAGAAAGCTTATTTATTGAGCTGTATATATCTCAGTTTTGTAAAATTTAACCTTATGACTGGTTTTATGGTCCAGGGTCACATATATTAGCTCATTCATGTACATGATTTCTGCCTGAGTCCAGTCGGATTGCATCAGTGTGGGGATGAAGATGACAACTCCCACAATTCCACACTTAATCACGGCACCATCAAACTACGCCTTTGTTTTTTTTTGTTTGTTTTGGATATGCACCCTCTAACTGCAAATATTACATACTGTGCTTTTAATGAAAGACCATTTGACTGAACTAACTTATCAAAGCCAGAACTCTGCAGATATTTGCAAATACATGTAAGTGAAGAAAACAACTAATTTCAAATTTATTAAAGAATAGTTCACCCAATTACTCACTCTCATGTTGTTCCAAACCTGTAAGACTTTTGTTTATCATTGGAACACTAATTAAGATATTTTTGATGAAATCTGTGAGGACAATTTAACAATGTCCTTACTATCTTTCTGGGCCTGCAACTAGTTATTATAAAATATAATCTGTGTTCCAAAGATGCACAAAGGTCCAACAGATTTGGAAAGACACGAGAGTCGTTAATAATGACAGAATTTTAATTTTGGGGTGAACTATCCCTTTAAGCTATGGTTTGAGGTCAAAACCATACAAACATGCAGCTTTTCACTTTACGGGACGTTAATTGATGGACGGGAGTTGTGTTGATTACTTGTGGATTATTTTGGTCTTTTTATCTGCTAGCAGAGGATCCAGTGTAATGCTAAATTTCTCCAAATTTATTCCAATGACAAAACAAATTATGTCCATCATAGAAGAACTGAGTGTGAGTAAATATTAAGCAAATTTTTATTTTTGGATGAACTATTCCCTATATATTTTAGGCATTCTTTCTCAATACATCACAAACCTATCACTACTGAATCTAGTAGGCTGATTACTCTGTATAAAACTGAGACCTAAATAAATTATATGGCTGATGCAAGATTGTACCTTCTCTTTGAGCTCAGATAAAGTAGATCTACCCCTCTCCTCAGTAACACCTCCACCCTCCCGCACCGCCACGGCCCGAACAGCACAGAATGCGTAGGTGTTGCTCTTGTGCAGCAAATTCATGTGATCCGAACCCCTGGTTAGCTAACGTCAGGAGAGATCAGCATCGCTCCTGTTTAACGCACTGAGAACGGCATGTTCTCCTTTCTTCATCTCGTGGAAGGCCTTTCACATCCTCCTCTTCCTCTAGGCAATGAAAGAGGGAAGGAGTTTGGGAATAGTGTACCTCCCTCACACTGGCTTCTCAGGGGATGAAGGATGCCTGCTGTGTGTTCCTCGTGTGTGGGTGGTTTGAGGAGCAACTTTTCTAGCATTAATTAGCTAATTATCATGGTTAATAATGGGAAGGAGGATTCATTTTTGACAAGGCCTGTGTATTTCTTCTACACAGTGCATCTTTTATTTGCTTTGAATTATTGAGTTCACCTCAGTTTCATGTTGTTTTTTCGTAACGGCATAATCTGGACAGCTGATTATTTATGAATAAATGTATTTCCCTCCTTTGGCAGCTTTTATTTGTTGTTGTTTGCTATTCTACGGAATGTTCTCTACTAAGAGCGTTTCATAATCCATCCTAAAAGATTTTAATTCATTTTTAGACATACTTTTCTGATATAAGCATGTTTTAAATGATAATGTTATGGTCAATTAGCCATCAATGCATGTTTAATGAAGAGTTTGCTATTGGTAATGCATTCATGATAAGCGCTTAATTCAGCATATCATGTTCTGAATCATTACTGCATGCAAGGAGAAGAAAAACTGACTTCTGTTTGCCCTCCAGGACATGTTGAACAATCTCTCTCTGAAAATGCACTGTGTCAAAAGTCAAAAGTCTGATTGCACAAATGTTTTTTCCAGCTAGCTTAAAACCTGAATTTGAATTTTTCCTTCTGGGTGAACAATAGATAAACAATAAAACAATGCAGACTTTTTAAGTAAAGGTCAGTTCAAAATATAATATAAAAATAAAATTTTAATGATGTGTTAAATAGTTGTTTGTCAAATTAAAAGGTACATTTCTGTACTTTATCTTTTGCAGTTTTGCTCTTTCATTTTTTTTTTATCTTTACCTTCAATTTCTTATTTGACCACTTGCCTTGTATAAAGTGACAACATGCCTCAATATCATTTTTTTCTTTCTGGGCAATAACAGTGATGTTCAACAGCTTTTTTGTAGGCAACACAGAAACAGAACAAAAAATAATTTTCTGTATCTGTGTGTGAGCATACACCCAAGCGCTACACAACAGCACCAATGGCTTGGGAAAGAGTTTGAAAACCATAAATAGCGGCACTTCTCTGCTAGATCTGGCATAATAGAAAAGCAAATCACTTCTCAGCCTCTCAGCCTCTCAGCCAGCAGTTGTGTCAAAAGCAAAAGATGATTTCTATGTAAGAGCTACAATCTTTTCCAGCATAACGACATCAAAGATGACAGAGTTGACCCACTGGAGGTAGAAAAGGAGACACTGTACACTGGACTATGCCATACATTACTGCTCAGGTCAACCCTCTACTGGACTTACTGTCAGCACCCAAATGACTGGTTGGTCTTAGATGTGGAAAGGTTCTGGATGAAAGCACCGCACACCTTTGGGATTAGGTTAAGTGGCATGCTTTTCTGCTGTCTTTATCTGTAAAGTATAGCACATAGAAATTCAATATTTATTTCCCACTAACACATCAGTGTTTTCAATTAACCTTTTTTGTCTTTGAAATCGTAACAATTTCTGGTCAAATTTCCATTACAATCTCCAATCGTCAAGTTTTTATAGACATGCAGCTGCAATAGCTACAATATAATAGGAATATTTAGCCTGCTACATTTTTTGTGCTGTTAATTGATTAAAAAAATAACTAATTAATCACACTTTTTTTCTGAAATTAATCACTATTAATCGCACCTAACATTAACGTTTTTAAATTTACTTTTCTATTGCAATAATTTCACAATTCAATATTTAAATTATTTTAAAATATTTTTAATATTTGTAAAATATTGTTTATGATTGAAGGTTAGTTTTACTGATACCAACATTACTGAAGTCTCTAGGGATTTTTTTTTTTTTTTACTAATATTCAACCATTGAATATAGCAATTCAAAATTACAGTATAACATTTTTAAGACTTTGAAAAAATAACAACTTCTGATTTAAGTGAACTTAAATTATCTTCATGATTCGCTTGCATAAGTGTTAAACAAAAATGTTTTATGCATTCCGGGATATAAAATACACTCTTTTTGTCAGGGTTCCCCTGGTAAATTTGCATTCCAGGGTCTAAATGTGAAGTTATTGGGGTCACTTCAACCCGCGGACATCAAAAACAACCGCAGGCTTGGCAACACAAATGGCAGTGCTCGCTAACTTGCTCAAGTACTTCTCTCTGTGCCAATCACAACTGACCAATTAGAGCAGAGTAGGCTTATGGAAGGAAGGGGTTTACAGACTTTACGCTCAAAGCTGCTTCAAACAAACGGAAATAATTGACAAATGACTCTATGTATAAATGCATATTATAAGAAAATTAAAATGTTTTCTGACCTTAAAATTTATTAAAACCTGTTGTAGGACACTTCTGGTCTTTAAACTCTTTCTGTAGATCATTTCACAAGTAGGTGGCGACAAGTGATTCTTTATGAGACTTATTTCAAATGCAGATTCATTCAGAAACTGAACAAGCACATTTGAAGTCACTGAATCATCCATTCAACCAAACTGTTTAAAATACTGGTGCATTTAGTGCATTTGAGTGAGTCATTGAATCCTGTTTCCTCATGGGGACCTAAGAAATGTTCCCACAAGGTCAAAATCTACTGGTATGTACTATCCTACACACACACACACACACACACACACACACACACACACACACACACACACACACACACACACACACACATGTTGGGTTTACATGTTCTATGAGGACATTCCATAGGCGTAATGGTTTTTATACTGTACAAACCGTATTTTCTATCGCCCTACACCTACCCTACACCTAAATCTAGCCCTCACAGGAGATTGTGCATACTTTTACTTCATCAAAAAAACTCATTGTGCATGATTTATAAGCCTGTTTCCTCATGGGGACCTGAGAAATGTCCCCACAAGGTCAAAATCTACTGGTATTCCTATCCTTGTGGGGACATTTGGTCCCCACAACGTGATGAATACCAGGTACACACACACACACACACACACACACACACAAACTACTGTAAATATAGCATATATAGTCTATATACAGTATGTACTTAACAGAATAGAACAGACATTCAAAGCTTGTTTGCAGAGCAATTCACTGTGCATAAAATGTTCTAAAGTATTTATTCGTGATTAAAATATACTGACCCCATGACATTCAGCTGGATTCTCATGAGCAAATCCAATTTTCTGGCGATTATTATTATGATAGTGTAAGCAGATGGTGGTTGGTGTATTTATATGCAATCTCCTATGTTTTGGGGACAAAGGAAATTAAGATCCTTTTCTTTGTAAGACAATGAGTAGGAGGTTGATATCATCTCAGAAAAAATAATCTTTTGTTTGAAGAAACTCAAAATTTAGTGTGAAGAAGATGTCAGTCTTAGTAACGACACATACAGTAGGCGTCATAACATTCAGTGGGTTGAAAGAAATAACAAATATTCAAGAATAAAAGAGCAAAACAAACACACCAAGACATACTGATGTTTAGTGTGATTTTAACTGTGTTCCTTTAAGTGATTTGTTTCTGTTCATCACGTGACACTGACAAAACACAAAAACAATCTTGTTAATATGAGTTCTCATGCTGGCATTCCATTTAACCAGAAAATGAGTCACAGACAGAGATAATTTCTATAGTTTTCAATTCTCTTCACAACAATTCATAAGTCTGGGTTCAGAAGCCACTGGCAAATGATTCTGAACAAAAATACTGAAATATTTAAACAAAGAGAACAGGCTTGGTGATTTATACATTTTAAATGTCTTTCAGAGCTGGATGAGAGTCTTTGCTTAAATAAATTTTCCTTTCAGAGACATTATATTTTGTCAGCAACAGGAGATAATACTTTAGTATCTCATTGTCTGAAAGGTTCAGAAATTCTCTACGAATGTTTTGGTCAAAGTTAACTTAAAATACCATATGTATGAACACAAAGTGTGTTTTTTTAAACTTATGAAATATGTTTAGTATTTTTTTTTATATTTACACAGAAATCTTTTCTTATTGTATCTATATACAGTTTTCTCAGAGGACTCCCCTGTAACCGATATCAATGCAAACCTAAAAACTAAGCCACAGCATCTTTATTTAGGTTTTCAAGGTTTCTGCTCGGTTTCTTTCTAAAGCTAAAGCAAAACCCTCCTTACCAAAGCCCAGACTGCAAAACACTGCAAAACACAGACAAAATCAGCCATCATCCTTTCAGTTCCGGCCTTGAGACTGTTGGAAGTCTTAAAGTCTCCCATAGCCTTTCAAGAAGCAGTGCAGGACTGAGACGGGCAAGTGGTTTGTTGTCTGCCCTGCTTGTCTTGACTTCATTAATCTATGTAACACAGTGCTCTCCTGATTGCAAATGACCCTTCAACTTCAAGGTGACATTCTGTGGCAGAATGCCACTCTGCTTTCTGTTCCAAATCTCTGTCAATGGTGTCCTCTTCAATCTGCTCCGTCTCAATCTGAAGTAGTGAGTAAACCCATCCTCCATTAACTCAGCGCAACGCTTCAGTCCTAGCCCCTAGTTCTTCTCCATCTCCTCCTTACACACAGAATCTAGTGATTATCACAGCACGACTAGAACACTGTGGTGACAGTTTGGGGGTGACTCATTCTAAAAGCAAAACAATTATAGAAAAAATGACATAAAAAGGATGAGCAAAAACCGTGTGAATAGGGAGAGAAAAAATGAACTGCTTCTGAACCATGTATGAAGAGTTGGTGAATGCTTTCAAGTGGAAGGGGATTGCGCCTGGAGCAAAAACTGAGTAGGAACATTGGTGCTTAATAATGAATTTTTCAGCATTTATTTGTAATGGAATTTTTTAGTAACCATACAAAACTCTTAGCTAATGCTGGTGGTGGTTTGACCAAAAATCTGTATCACCTTTTTTTCAAGGATTCTGACAGCTTATCACAATGTTTTTTTTCCCTGACTGTGCCTTTATATTAATCAGAATGCTCGAAAAAACTACTGTAATTTAATTATGATCCAAACAAACATGCTTCATACAGCATGAACAGTTTTTAAGTAAATTTGATTGTATATTCTAATTTTGCAATTTCAAGCAAAAACAGAATGGTCTGACCTTGGCTTTGTGATATTATGCTACATAAAACATCTAAACGAAACAAAAAGCAGATGGGCTAAATGAGAACGAAAATTCACTCTTTGACAGCAGGTGGCGCTTATGGAACAGCAGCAATACAGTGCATTATACGGATGTAATGAAATGAAAACCCCATCCAAACTTTTCTGAAGACAGTCAGTTCCCATCAGACATACATTCATATAAACCCCTCACAACCAGTAACAGTTCAGTTTTTAGAATTTTCTTCTGCTACAGTATTTTCTCCTCATTGCGTTTGTGTTCAGCTTCTCTGGCTTCTGTTAATGACCGTTTACAGTTGATTTATTTGCCCAGTTAAATAATTAATTGTGTGCTATTGATAGTTCTAAAAGTTCTCCAACCATTAGTTTAAAGTGTATGCAGTTAACAGGAATCTCCTCTCAATAAATAATGCTGTGTTGCTTTGGCACTTTTGTAAAAAAAAAAAATCATACTGTTTGTGTAATTCAAACCAGTATATGCCCAGCACTAATCTTAACTGCCCATTTGATCACTTTAATGTGTTAACAGCTCACATACACGTACATAAGGCAACAGAGAGATACTCTTCGCACTGTATTCTCTGGTACTATGATGTCCATGGGCAAGAGAAATATTTGAGGAACCACTTCCTGCCTAAAAATTGTTGGCAATCCTGTATGTGATGAGAATAATAAGTTTCTGCACTGATCGTTCAGAATTAGCATTGCACTAATGTAGTCCTATGCTGATTATGGCAGTACCTGGAATGCTGATAATATGATGTTCTCTCTAAAGCTTTCATTAAGAAAATAAGCACTCATGAGACAGAATTGCATATTTACGGGGCTGCTTAACTCATTAACAGTTTATGTGGCTCTATTCAACCCATTTTAATGTGTTTTTATGTGTGCTATGGCTGTTGATGTGTACGATCAAAGTGACGCTGATGAGGAACTGGCTGTTGTTTTGAAAAACCTGAAATATTTATCATGCATTGACTAATTTCACTTAAGCTTGTAAATGTTTAATGGTTTTTTGCACACATCTAAACAAAGAGATAAGGGTAAAACACTGTTTTTGTGTGCTCAAATACAAATAGAACCTCAACACACTGTTCCAAGGAGATGTGCTTCACGTAACGTACCTAAGTAGGACATGTTCCTGGATCAGCGTTTCCTACTGGTCCTGGAACTACATTACTATCGATCAATTAGATTTTAAAAGCAGACAAGTGATTCCGAACCAGGCGCGATGAGATTAAGCAATGCGATAAAGGCTATATCTCCAATGTAAATCAGAGTTTTTGTCCTAAGCAGCCAAAACATGACCCGCCAGGGTAAAAGTATACTGGTAACATAAGGTCCTATTAGCTAGCGTTTGTTTATCTATTAAAGGATTAGTTCACTCCTAAATTAAAATGTCCTGATATTTTACTCATCCAAGATGTTCATGTCTTTCTTTCTTCAGTCAAAAAGAAATTAAGGTTTTTGAGGAAAACATTTCAGGATTTTTCTCTATACAGTGGACTTCAATGGAGATCAACAGGTTGAAGGTCTAAATTGCTGTTTTAATACAGCTTCAAATGGCTCTACACAATCCTAGTCATGGAATAAGGGCAACATATGCTCTTTGGAAATACGTGCCTCTCTATACATTTCTGCAAAACTGAAAACAAGTATGTATGTATGAACTACTGCATGTATGAACTACTGCAGTTTCCATTTGAAATGAACACTAGAGGCAGAAAAACTTGTGACAACTTTTATTCCTTTTCACACAAAGTATGATTTACACACAGAGTTTTGATTAATAAAGCCTAATTTTCATACAATTAGTCCTACTTGGAGAATATTATATTATGGCTTCAAAACAATTTTAACATACTGGGTGATTTGAAAACTGATAAAATGTTGTAGTCATATATAAAGCTTCATATGCATGACTTTTTGAATTCAGTAGGTTTGCTCAGTACCTCACGCGATATGGTGTTATGGCATTTGTGGTTTAAAAATATATAAAACAACTGATTGTTTCAGTAGAGACACTTAAAAATAAAGGTTCTTAATTGGCATTGATGGTTCCATGAAGAACCTTGAACATCTATGGAACCTTTCAAATGCAGAAATGATGCCATTGAAGAACCATTTTTTGGTTCCCCAAATAACCTTTCAGTGAACAGTTCTCTAAAAGAACCATTTTGAAGAACATTTTAAAAATCTAAAGAAACTTTTTTGACTATTAAGAACCTTTTCTGCATTTGAAATTTTACATGGCTGTTGAAGGTTCTTCATGGAACCATCAAAGCATGATTTGTTCCGGAATTGTTTGATCTGGTTCATTCACGAAGTAATTTTCCGGAATCTGTGCGTGCTTTACACATAACCCGTAAAGACATGTAATGCGACGCCTACGTTACTAACTAAACTGAAAGTGCCGAACGATAGTCAGTTTTCACATATTTTTTCATTGTGAAGAGTCGAACGATAACGTGCATCATCACTACAACACAGCCTTTATGGCATTGGTTCTGGCTTTTGTTCACACAGCGCTCGTTCCGGGACTGATCCCAGCAACGTTACTAGGTTCCCAACCCGGGATCCCGGAACTTTCGGGCAATTTTCCAGAATCAACGCACAATGTGAAAGAGGCTTTACTGAAGCAATAGTTACATAGCTTACTGCAATCATAGCTTACAAAAAACATTAATTACCATTCTGAAACATCCCGTTGAGTATCACAAGCCACAGCAGGCTACAGCATACATGACCGTAGTTACCTGTGATTGGCCTGGCCGTGTGTCACTCAGAAAACAACAGGCCAATCAGAAGAGAGGCTCATGAATATTAATTAGATGGGCCAAAATCAACCTGTTTTTGACAGAGCTCCAATAAGAGGAGCAGTAAAAATATGTTGAGATGGTTTTTGGCACTTATACCGCAAATATATATTCTTAAGGACATCAACAGCGAAAATAAACCTCCAAAAAGGTGTACAATATGGGACCTTTAAGAGTGTAGTGGTTATGTCTGAAACGGGTCCAATCACACATGGAACTAGACCAAACCTGCAGTAATGTCTGCAAACGTTTATAAATGTTGTTCATATCACCTCCTTACTTTTAAATACTGTACCTCAACGCAAGCAAGTAGGTGGCTGCACTAAAGAGAACCAACTGTATTGGAGTGTTTGTGTGGGAGAGACTGGCTTGCCAGCATGTTACTATTGATGGGTACCACGGTGAAGGATTTCCTTAGCTACACATGGTTGCCTAGGACACAGACTGACCTAGACGTTTAAAAATAGCCACCCTTGGTACCGCCACGTTGAAGTGGGCCTTTTCAAGCCTTGCCCAGTTAATGAGGTGAAAATCATTGTCTGTGTGATTTGCTCAGTCATAGCACCTTATACTCACACTGTTTACCTGAAAAAATGACAAAGTCAATGCAAAGTGGTCTATCTGAGAAAAAGAGACTATAACGTGCTGTCAAAGCTCCAGAACTTTCTGCCTTTTAAATGACTTTTGGCTCAAGTTAGCCATATCAGTGACTAAATCTTTGTTACCAAAGAAGGTCATAACAAAGATGTGCATAGGAGGACAATCGATTCAATGCAAAGTTAATTTCATCCCTTTTGGTACAAGCTTCAGCAGAAAGTGTATCACTGCATCTTCATTTTCTTTGCTACTGAGGTGTCATGTTATAAAGCCATTCACAGGAGACGTATTTTGTGACATCAAAAGCATTTTAGTGGAGAGAGAACAGCTATTTTTATTTGCCTGAACCTGGGATCAAGAGAATCTAGACAATGTTATATGCAGGGCCCTTGTGATTTCATAGCACGCATTACTGGCAATTCTCTTCAGATGTGCCAGAGACAGATTTCAGCCTCTTATCTAATGTCAAGAGAAAGCTTGTGGCTGAGCTCATACAGCTGGAGATGTGTATGCAGATAGGAAGAGTTTGTTCCATTGCAAAAAATGTCCCCTCCTACCACGCTGCTAGAGACTGGTGAGAATATTTTGAGGGTACTGGATGTCCATCGAAAAGGACTAGTTATGGAGTGTAATAGGATATATGTCAAAACAACTACATGACTAAAGAACTAAAGATATAGTTTATCCAAAAAATTAAATATTGATAAAAAATCTGTACAATAAAAAAAAATGATGAACCACAAAGACAAAGATGTTAAAGGACTAATTTGTTCAAATAAATAAATAAAAGAAATGAATACTTTTAGTCAGCAAAGATGTAAAGTCTATTTTGAATGCTGTTCTGTTAAACTTTATTTCAATCAAAGAATCTTGAAAAACTATCACAAGTTCCAAAAAATATTAAGCAGCACAACTCAACACTGATAATAACTGAGCATTAAATCAGCATATAAAAATAATTTCTGAAGGATCGTGTGACACTGAAGACTGGAGCAATGGCTAACAAAAAGCTTTGCAAGACAGAAATAAATTATATTTTAAAAGTATATATAAAAAAAGTTATTTTAAATTGTAATAACATTTCACAATATTACAGTTTTTCTGTATTTTTGATTTTTGATTTTAACTTCTTCAAAAAAAAACATTCAATTTTAAACAATGTATATAAAATAAAAATAAAGATCTACCAAGACAAAACATTTAAAATAAATAGTTTATACAGAAACGTAAATAGAATGTATGAATATAAACATAAATTAAGTAACTATAAAATATAAAATAAATATAAATAAATATAAATTAAGAACCACAAAGTTAAAGATTTTGAAGGAATAGTTCATCCAAATTTTATAATGTAAAAAATTAAATTAAATTAAATTAAATTACATTAAATTAAAAACCATAAACATTAAATTAAAATGTATAAATGGAAATTAAAAAATTAGGAACTACTGAACAAAAGATTTCAATTATTATAAATAATGAACCACCAAGACAAAGGATTTTATAGGAATAGTTAATCCAAAAATGTAAATAAAAATAAGATTTTAAATAAGAAATAAGAAACTAAATACAAATGTATAAATTAAAATAAAAAAAAATCAAGAACCATAAAGACAATGATTTCAAAAATTATATTAATTTTTAATAAAATTAATAGAATTACATAAATAAAAATAAACATTTATATATAAAAATAAACATTTAATAAACACTTAGTTCATTCAATATATATATATATATATATATATATTAGGGCCGGGACTCGATTAAAAAATTTAATCTAATTAATTAGAGGCTTTGTAATTAATTAATCGAAATTAATCGCATTTTAATCGCATGTAAATATTTGACCTGAGAACAGTGAGAATTAAGAATTTTACATGGATTTTTAGTATACCATTGAATAATGACTCAATACATAAGCTTAAGCAACAAAATATTACTTATTTTTGTTCAACCAAGTCCACCAGACCAGTACAATATTGCCATTAAATGTAGCAAGAGGCACGTTCTTTAACGAGTCTTTCATTCCGAGAACTCTGCTCTTGTGTTTGCTTAATTATGCATTTAAACGTTAATGACCAAACCTATCATTATAAAAGTTGCTGCACATGGAATATAATGCGGATAACATTTAAAAAATAGTTTTTATCAGGTTACACACTGATTATTTATCACTCAAACCCCTTTCTCTACCTGTCCGTTGGTCGCGTATATCCTCCATGTTTGTAGTTTTTTAACACTTTTTATGCGTGTTTGTAGTTCTAATCGAATCCTCGTTCACGGCGCAGTGTGTTGCGGGCAATATTGGCAGTTAAAAGTGTGCATTGATCGTTAAGTAGTAGACCATCCGGGAATCTTTGGAATACTTTTTAAACATACTACGATTTGGGACATACAATACTATTTAGGACGGACGTCTTTGGCTTGTCTGAACGCTAGTTTGTGCTCCAGTATAATCGGTCCGCCTAATCTCATCCAGTGAGAAACGTTCCGCGGTGCAAAATTTAGTGCGATTAAAATGCGTTAAAAAAATTTAACGCGTTATTTTTGTGTAATTAATTAATCTAAATTAACGCGTTAAAGTCCCGGCCCTAATATATATATATATATGATTTTAAATAAACAGTTATATAAATAAAACACTGAAAAAAATGTATTTATTTAAAATAAATTAAATAAAGCTCTACATTTACCTATATGTACCCAATATTGGTAACTCCCCACATTTTCTCCATTTGATATATCACTGTAAAGACAGCTATTGTACATGGGAAAGGCACGTCTCCCCTTGACAGACTACAATGACACCTGTCATTTGTCTTGAGCACCTTCCTGTCTGACTCTGTAAACCGTAGGCCACAGACAGGGGAGGCTGAAAGATGACGCTCAGTTTGATGCTATCAATCATACCTCGGCTTTCACACGGGATCATTGATTTTCGTTGCGGGGCTTGACATTAGCTCGACACATCAGGCAAGCTAATGTGGGGCCGTTTCGACATCAACTGCATCATGTTGTCATCGCTTTTAGCTGTGCGGCGAGTAACAGATCAACATGATAAGTAGAATGATCTCACATTTTAATGTAGATCTTAAAGCTCCATTAATTACAATTATACCATCAACTGTGGTTTAGGGACACAAGGAACAGGGATGATTAATGCTAATTTATCAGCCCTATTCAGCGTCTGGCTGCTAGCTGACTCATGTTCTATAGAGCCATTAAAATCAAATTATATGGCGCTTGAGACCCCTTTTCTGCAGTGAATACTATGAAGTTGGCTATTTTATCTTCACACAATTAGATTGATGAGCAAAGCTGATTTCTCATGTGGACAAAAATCAAGCGCCACTCAATGCAGCTTTGATAATCATGGTCAGTTATTAGGAGTATTCATATTTCTGAAGCACCATTACAGCATCCTATCACACCGTAAGCAAACCGCACTCTTATTTGCAGTGCAAATCTATTCAAGCTTCCTGTTCAACCCTGACGTTCACATAATCACGCTTTGCCTCTTGACAGAAGCCCTCTGAATAATTTGATCATCTCACACTGGCCATTTCTTACCCTTCCAATAAGCCTGAACACCCTCGGGCAGCCACTGGCCAAGGCCAAGCTTGAATCGCTCAGAGAATGGAGTGACCGTTGACTTCAAACTGACAAGCAGATGTTGGCTGACGGCTGCTTTCCTTATTCAGTACCTTCTTAGTAATCCTCCACTCCAGCCTCAGGGAGAAACTTTTCTTGTCTGAAATTTGCCTGTTTGTTTTGGCACATGTCCTTCACTATCCTGAGCTATGACGTGAAATACAGCAGAAAAAAAAATTGTTATAAATACACAATAACAAGGCTCATATAAATATCTTTAGTGAATCTAATTTGTTTTAATTTCATTTCAGTTCTGACCTGAATTGTCCGGCGAGTGGCGCTATAACTAATGCTCTGTGGCGTACTATCCACACTACACCTTAACCTACCCAAAAGTATGAACAAAAGCAAGTGTGATGTAAAAACTTAATTTGGCCTGTTTGACAGCTAGCTATTTTTTAACCATGTTTATACATTGTTAACAGGATAAATTAAACAGTTTTACAATAAACAGATTTATGATGATTTATGCTCATTAAAAAGATTACAAATCAGAATACAGTAACATTTTTACTGGCTATCAGTGGAAAAAAGGTTGCTTTTGTGGTCCAAATACACATTGCTTTTGTGTTTTAAATACACAATAATAAAAAAAAAAGACTGACCAGTTGATTTTTAGATACAGATACTACAGTAACTTACAGCAGGGGCAAACTGGGTCATGCTAACCAGCCAATTTTGAACCCTTGTGAATACCCTTTGCATGAACTCCCTGCTATTGATATTCTTTCCAAAAACGGTTTGTCTCAGATTGATGCACAAACATAGAATTGATCAATACTCAACTGTAGCAGCACATTTAAACCAAACCATAAAATATTTCTTCTCTAAGCATTAGTAAATCAAGCACATGGGCTGCAGTGCAAAATGTGCCATTCATTCTGAGCCCGGAGTGAATGACAAGTGACAGCCAAACTTCATCATGAAATGAGCTCTCTCCGGCCTTATCAGTGTAACCGAACCAAGTGAAAATTTGATTTAGATGTATATGCACCTCAGTTTATGTGTTATCAAAATACAGACTCAGCATGTAAACACCACTGACTGATACACACAGATTTGACAGGTCTTGATAAGTTTGAATTCAAAAGACAGAATCGCTGCCAGTTTTGTAATGGCAGTAGACTGATGAACTGCTGGGATTTCAATATGTCTCCCACAGGTAGGGTTTCACGGTATAGTGGTATACAAAAATATATCAGTACGAAGCCAACAGTTATTCATCACAGTTCTGCAGTTCAGATAGTGTGATGAAGCATGAAAGCAAAGTCACTGCTTACAGAGTAAGAATACATGAAAGCCTGTTTTTAGAATTAAAATTGATGCATTATTTTATATATATACATATTAGGGCTTGGTTTTGACACAAATTTCACGATTTAATTTGATTCTGATTCTGATTCACAAGCTTGTGATTCAATTGGATTTGATACCAATTGTTTTAAAGTCAAAAATTAACATTGACCTTGCAGAGTTTTACCCAAAAAAGGGCTCATACAAAATGCAGGTTACTTTTTATATAGTACTGACCTGTATAAGATATTTCACATTAAAGACATTTACATATAGTCCACAAAAGAAATTAATAGATGAATTTGCAAAAATGACCCCGTTCAAAAGTTTACAAACACTTGCTGTGTGTGATCCACAGCTGTGGATAGTGATAGTCCCTTGTTGGGCCTGAACAGTTAAACTGCCCGATGTTCTTCAGAAAAATTCTTCAGGTCCCACAAACTCTGTTTTTTTTTTTTTTTTAGCATTTTTGTGTATTTGAATCCTTTCCAACAATGACTGTATGATAAGATCCATCATTTCACACTGAGGACAACTGAGGGACTCATATGCAACTATTACAGAAGGTTCAAATGCTCACTGATGCTCTGATGCATTAAGAAAACTTTTTGAAAATATAACTTATTCTGTTTTCTGGGAAACATGTAAGTATCTTTTGTAGCTTCTGAAGGGCAGTACTAAAGGAAAAAAAAACGATATTTTGGCAAAATAATAAAAATGTACACATCTGCATTCTGTTCAAAAGTTTACAGCCCTGGTCTTACTGCATATTTTTTACTTCTGGAGCATCAGTGAGCATATGAACCTTCTTTAATAGTTACATATGAGTCCCTCAGTTGTCCTCAGTGTGAAAAGATGGATCTCAAAATCATACAGTCATTGTTGGGAGGGTTCAAATACATAAAAATGCTGAAAAAACAAAGATTTTGTGGGACCTGAAGGATTTTTCTGAAGAACAGCAGGCAGTTTAACTGTTCATGACAAACAAGGGAAATGAAAAACTATAAATAAAACAAAACTAAACTAAATGGATCATTCAGGTAAGACACAGTATTAAGAATCAAGTGTATGTAAACTTTTGAACAGGGTCATTGTAATAAACTCAACTATTATTTTCTCTTGTGGGCTATATGTAAATATCTTTAATGTAAAATATCTTATTTAAGTCAGTACTAAATAATAAGTAACATGCATTTTGTATGATCCCTTTTATTTTGGTAAAATAATTAACATTTTGCAGACTTTTGACTTCAACTGTATCAGGTACAGTAGGCTACATGGCAAATTTTCTCAAGGAACAAAAAAAATCTCTCGGCTAATGCTGTTAAATATACATTAGAGTCAGTTGGTACTACATTACTATAATAATGAAGATTTTAATTTACTGATTTGTATAAAAACACTTAAATTACACAAATTACAATTATTTATAGTAATAAAGTTACAATTGCATAATTATATTTTAACACCAATTGTTTTTTATTTTATTTTTGTTTTTATATAAACATGTAAATGAGGGCTGAAGAAAGGAATTCATATAGGTTTGAAACAACTTGAAGGATGAGCAAATGATGACAAAATGTTTATTTTTGGGTGAACTATCCCTTTAATGCGATCCAGTAAATGTTCCTGCTATCACATTCATTCAATCTGGTGTTATGCCAGGTACCACAGCTTAATGATCCCATACCATCTCTAAACTTAGATATCCAGCAGGTGAGCATAAACATAGGCTATCATAATCAATCAAAATCAACATGGTTTGGTAAAAAAAAAAAAAGAAAATTGCAATGAGCCATTGTTTCTCCCCAGGAAATGATTGCAATCTGTAGCAGGTGAGCAGGAAGGAAAAGCAAGCTGAGGATGAGATCAATACGCAGTTGAAAGAACCAAGGTTTGAGAGCAATCAGGTGTGGCCAGGCTCACAGTCAGCCAGAAAAAGCATGAAGCCGGAGGGCCGTGTTTAAACCTTTTCACCTTTTCTGAAGGGAGTTGTGAGCTGGACAAGGATCTGAGCAAAGAGCGACAGGACCTTTGCCTGTCTCTGCAGGGTATTAACTGCGTTTTGTGATGGTGATGATCTGCCGCACTGACTAATCCCCACATTCTTTCATATAATTGTTACCTATAATCCACAGGATTTTAAATGGCACATGGAGAATTAGGTGCAGCTAAAGCGACCTGCTGTGTTGGGGGAAATTGACCCTGTCTATCCTCAATTTTCTCCTAGGCCTTTAATTTATTGTGTAAATGTTGTGCTACTGGAATGGTGGTGTATGGGGAAGGTGGATGAAACACTGAAAGGACCTGATCTGTACCTGTACAAGCTCTTTCCACAGAAATCTAGTTTATTCGGTTTATCAGATAACCAAAACACAAATGAAGACCTCTTTTAAGACACCAATCAATGCCATATTATATCTGCTAGCCACCATAATTATTGAGCAGCCCAGCAGGAATTCTGCTGCCACAAACAACAAGCGATAAGGAGAGAGAGTTTGTCCCTGTTCGACAATGGTTTTGGCACATCCTGTGCATAACAATGATTAAGCTCTATTTTTCTAATCCACCATCACAGCGTGAACTTGAATAATAATGGCTTGATTTAATTGCAGGTAAATTAGAGATGGTATTTCCTGCCCATTACAAGTAAAGCTGGTTTGGTAGTTAGCTGATAATGGTTTTGAATTTATTAATGTACACAAATGATGTATGCCATTATAGATAATTACAGGGATAAGTAAAACGGAGTACACAAAATCAATTACAAGTTGAAGAGTGTGCTGCATCACAATATAGTACAATTATAACAATCACAATTCAAATAATGATTATATATGCCATTATAATTATTCATATGTACTGAACAAATAAAGTGCCTTTATTAATAATTAACTGAATTAGAAAGAGACTTAAAAAGTTTTAAAAAGTCCAAATTTCAAATGAGGACCACATGGCATAGATAAAATATCTAATAGTGTATTTTTAATACTCTTTTTAATACATAATACAACTAAATTATAGTTATGTGTTGATGAATATTTAAATTATAATTAAAATCATTTACATATTCATTCATTTAATTATTAATAAATCATAACATTTTACAATAAGGTTCATTTTTACTATCAACTACCAATACAAATATTTTTTACATAATTTATTAACTTATTAACCTGTTAATGAATGAAAATTAGCCCATGATTTACTTACCCTCAAGGCATGCTAGGTGTATATGACTGACTTCTTTCAGACAAATCCAATCGGAGTTAAAAAATTATCCTGGCTCTTCCAAGCTTTATAATGGCAGTGGGCGGGTGTTTCTTCCAAAAGAAGTCTAAAAGAAGTCAAATAAATATCCATCCGTAATAAAAACTGCTCCACATGGCTTCGGGGGGTGAATAAAGGCCTCCTGTAGCGAATTTGATGAGTTTTTGTAAGTAAAAAAATACAT
This sequence comes from Garra rufa, assembly GCF_049309525.1. Taxonomy (NCBI): domain Eukaryota; kingdom Metazoa; phylum Chordata; class Actinopteri; order Cypriniformes; family Cyprinidae; genus Garra; species Garra rufa. Next base: position 31,777,786 of record NC_133372.1, read on the forward strand.
ATTCAAAACATAGTAGGCCTAATCTCTCTAGCTTGCGCTAACTGTCGTCCATGGAAGCTATTCCGGGCAGATGACGTAGGACATATTTGCTGCGCATGCGCCGGTGGGAAGTGAGGATAGAGCAAAACAAAACAACGTCATGAATTAGAAGTACAAAAAGAGGATTTGTTAAGAAAAATGTCAGAAGATTTTGACATAAGCCAAAAGGAGACTTCTTTTTCTTTGCTAAAGTTCAGAAACTTTGCTTCCTTTGCTCTTGTAAACAAACATTGTTTTTTGTGAGATCAGAGGCGTATGCGCTGCGCTACGTCCTATGTCTGATTCGCTACAGAAGGCCTTTATTCACCCCCGGAGCCATGTGGAGCACTTTTTATTATAGATGGATGCACTTTATTGGACTTCTTTTGGACTGTTGAACAGAAACACCCGCCCACTGCCATTATAAAGCTTGGAAGAGCCAGGATAATTTTTAATTTAACTCCAAATGGATTAGTCTGAAAGAAGAAAGTCATATGCAGTACACCTAGGATGCCTTGAGGATGAGTAAATCATGGGCTAATTTTAATTTTCTGGCTAAACTAACCCTTTAATGCTAGTACATAAAAATGTTCATGTTCATTTTAGTGCACAGTCCATTAACTAATGTTAACATCTAACTTAAATCTTAAAAAATGTACATGGTAAAAAAATGAGTTTAATTTTTAAACTACAGGTATAAAGGTTCATGGGTTTTTTTCCCCCCCGTTCATAGGTCAGAATGCCAGCTCCTCCATCAGGAGCACACGCATATGTTGTGGTACTCTCATTAACGCGTGTCGAAGACTGACACAGAAGAAAATAATTTGTTAAATAAAGTTGTTATTCTTTGCACACAAAAGTATTCTCGTAGCTTCATAAAATGAAGGTCACATGGACTATTTTATCAATGTCTTTGCTACTTTTCTGTGCCTTGAACATGGTAGTTGTACTGCTGTCTATGGAGGGTCAAAAAAGATCAGGGATTCCATAAAAATATCTTAATCTGTGTTCTGAAGATGAATGAAGGTTTTATTGATTTGGAACGACATAAGAGTGAGTAATTAACGACAGAATTTTTTATTTTTGGGTTTACCCAAAAATGAAAATTTGATGTTTATCTGCTTACCCCCAGGGCATCCAAGATGTAGGTGACTTTGTTTCTTCAGTAGAACACAAACAAAGATTTGATCGCGCCAGAGTGCGTACACAGGCAACGTGCCGGATGATGAGCTCGTGCTCAGGACAGTTGGACGTGGCTGTGTATCAAAGGTAAAAAATAATATAAAATACTGTTCAGTTTCTCATAAAAAACGATCGTTTCGTGTCTTAGGACATCAATGTATCGTCACAAGCCGCAGGGTGTAGTTTGGATTTGTCTGTGCATGTTTTTCTTTTACTTTTAAAGGTTTGGTGCCCATCCACTGCCAATAAATGGCAGACAGACTGCACCAGTTTGAGTTAAAAATCTTCATTTGTGTTCTGCCAAAGTCACCTATATCTTGAATGCCCTGGGGGTAAGCAGATAAACATAAAATTTTAATTGGGTGAACTATCCTTTAAAGGTACAAAATAGATTTTAACAGCAGTGTGGATTGTTTTACTGGTTTAAATTACAATTTTCATGTTTGTAAATGACAGTTTTATACTGTAAAATGTACAGGCTGTTCTGTAAATATGTTCACATTTTTATTGTATTTTGTACAGAATCATTCCAGCAACCACACCTGCCAGGATTTTTTTTTTTACAGTGTATTAGTAAATGCTGAGATTAACATCAACAAAGATTAATAAATGCTGTAGAAGAACTGGTTCATAGTTACAGTAGATGATAGTTAGATGTAGTTAGAACATAGTTAACTAATGATAACAAATAAAACCTTATTGTAAAGTGTTACCAGGATTATTCCTTAACTACCAATACAACCTGTTGGCAGAGGCTCCTGCTTGGTCTTTAATTCATTGTTTTATGTGACTGCCTACAATTTTTTGTCACTCTTAAAATATAATTATTTCCCCCCCAAATTTTAAACACCGCTGTGGAAAGGTTACAATGGTTGCTATGTCCCCGTACGTCAGAGGCGACCCATGCGGCACGATGACGCTCTACAAGTGCAATTAGCGATTCAATTTCATAGCCAAAAACCCTCCCACAGGAATCACTGCTGTGGCTTCTGCGTAGGTGTTTATTCATTTTCTAAAGTTTCCACACTATGTCATACAGCAGTGGCCAAACAAAGAAAGCACAAACAGCAGGACCATGACAGGAGAACGGACGCCTTGAGGAGGAAGTTATTGAGTCCTGAAACATTTTAAGATCTTCACTACAACTATAATATGACAAATAGGCAACAATATATACTATTTTGAACAATATACTTGAATGTTTCTGTTTTTGTTGTGTAAAAAGGTTTTTATTTACCAAGGTGGATGGTATAAAGGCCAGCTGCAGAAAATAAAAATGCTATTTGCTTTGTTGGCTGAGCTGCTCCTATCAAAGATGTGCAAATAACCTGCCTGACAATGTTATTGTATGTGCAGCATTTCAAGAAAATGAAATTGTCATGAACAATAAATGAGATATTGGGAGATAGAGAGACATTATGTCATAGAGCATGAGATAGATTAACGTAAGCATATTTAAATGTTTCTTGCACTTCCTTTGCATTCTGACAACTCATAAAGCCCACGCAATAAACCGAAATGAAAAGATAGTAAGATTACAATAAGTTAGATATTTCATGTTAATTGACTTCCATTGGTGCTATTGCGAATGCCAAATTCCTCTGAGAAATGAAACATTTTTTTAAGCTGAATATGCAAATAAATTATGTGAATATGCATGACTGGGTTTGTTGCGGAGGTCACAACCTCTGTTCCATTCAGATGCCAGTCTAAAAAGAATGCCAACATTCTAAACGTAATGTTTAGACCTTTTTAACCCTCTTAAATATTATTGTTTGCTGTGAATTGTAAGAAACATCTCCCTTAAGGCTTCAAAAAACACCGTTAGGTGACATATCAATCGATAGCTGCTGTTTCTTCAGGTGGTTGTTTGGCCGCTCCTCATTATCCAACAATTCTCTCTCGTTCTCAGAGCCCTGGGCCGTAATAATAATTGGAAGTGAATACACACACAGATTTTCAAGGATGAATCTGATGTATTGGGAACCAAAGACAGAATTCCGGAGGAATTTAACATCCATTTGAAGTGATCTGTAGCCGTCGTCCACATTTACATACGATTTCTATTGAAGCGCACATAAATATGGAACAAGCTGCTGCTTTATTTAATTTTTTATTACTACAGTAGATAAAGGCGATGAATTTTTATGATGAACTATTATATCAAGTGCCAACTACTGTGCAAAAAACATAAATATTCTTTTCCTCTGCCACTTCCTGTCTCATTTTAAGTCTGAGTCTTTATATTTTCTCCCTGTCTCTCTTTTTTTCTTCCTCCGTCCTTCCCCTGAAGCTTGTCTGTGCCTCAGGGGAGATGAAGCTTAAGCACTGGACTCACATCTCAGAGGGATAGCTAGTGGCCCTGCTTTCAACTCAAACCTACAGCCATATGTCACCTATGGGACTAAACTATAACTGCTGAATGAGAAGAGAGAGTGACTGAGAAGGAAAGGAATAAAACTTCACCCCAACATTCTCTCATTGTTTATGCAGTTATATGCAGTTTTGGTATCAAAAATTCAGTTTGTGTTCCACAGAAAAATAAAACAAAATACAGGTTACAGGAAAACATGTTCAGAATGACATGAGGGTGAGTAAATCATCATTTATAATTTTGTGGTGTGAATAGTGGTGTGCAATATATATTGTGTGTGATAAAATTGTAATTGTTTTAACAATGTGCGATTTGACATTATTGAGAATATTGTGAAAAACAAACAAAACATTCGTACAGAGCAAGTCTAGAAAGTAGGCATATAAAGTGCATTCTTTCACTGCATGATTCAGTCTATTAAAATGCATTTTGAATGATCACATAATTCAAGATATGGGAGCAGAAAATGTATATATTTAAATAATTTCACATTCAATATCACACAAAGAATGCTGTTGTTTCCATTAAAAATCAGCATGACTACAAATGTGATATTGATTTTATACAACAGTTAAATAAACAGGAAGTTAATATTAAAAGACTTATGTTTTAGACAGCATATTTTCTGTTTTTGCTCAATTTCGTCAACAAAAATCATTCCAAACACAGCCACAGTACTGTTTTTCGTGTCTGAGCAACATGACAGTGTTTCGTTCCTGAATAAATCAACCGTTTAAATGATTCGGTTCAATCGCAATGACTCACTTATTAACAGCGACTTGCTGACACCTACTGGCGGTTTTAATTTCACATTCAAAGTAGCTTTTCACTTTTAAAATAATTTCAAATACAGCTGCATTAACATATGTAAATACATCTAAATGCCACTTCATATGCAACTTCTGCAAAGATGAATTTTGTTGATGCTGATTTCATTTGTCTGGTAACCGCCTAAATGCATTATTATAACTGACTGAATAAATGTAAGAATTTGACTCAAAAAATGACACTTTTAGAAAAAAATGGCTTTATAAATGCCCTTAAGAGGTAAAAATAAATTTAAACTTATTGGAAAATAATAATTTCTATCACTGCTGTGAACTGACCACACAGAATATGAAGAATATCAAAAACTTTAGGAGTCAGCACAGTAGTTTTCAAACACAATAACACACACAGTAAAATATCGTCTAATTATCGTTATCAATAAAATCCCAGAAAATATTGAGATATCAACCCTAGGTGTGAACTATTCCTTTAAAATCATCAAAACAACATTCATAATGACCAAATCACCACAGCTTTGTAGACATGCATTCACTCACCATATTTATTGATGACACAGGTCCAATACTATTTACGAAGATATCAACATCAATGACTGTCGGTTTAACTGCAGAGAGAGATAGACAGAGAAAGATTTTAGAAATTGCTTCACAATATAGTTACTGAATTGTTACACTTCCCATCTGTTTATGCATCCTCTGTGAAAGCAACTTTATGTTTGTCAATGTTTAATGAGTTTAATGAACGAACTGTTCGTATATCAAGAGGTCATAAACTTTTGATGTCATTACATTGCATAATCTTCTCACCCTGAATTCAACTGAAATCTCTCTTAAAGGATTTCCTCTTTGAGCAGTTGATTACAATAATCTACCGTTTTAAACATTGGTTTGATTGACATTAAGCGTGGCTGAAAAGCGCTCGTCACTTCTGAGAGACGAAGTGGAAAGTTGGAGGGGGGCACAAAGGAAAGGAACTGTGAGAATTTCAATATGAGTGAAAGCCTGGTCTGACAACCCTCCATTAGGAAAGCATTTTCTGTAGCCGAAGAGATGAAGGAGGAGTTTATTCTTCACAAACCCAACAAAATGACAAAAAGACAGCGAGTCAAGTACGATCAACTTCATATCATTTTGATAGCAGCATATAGTGTCAACCATTTAATAATAATTTAACATTTTAATTGATAAATAATTTTCACAGCCTTGAAACGTTCTTACTGAGAGGCACCAGCTACCTTAAAAATAATAATAATAAAAAAAACAAATGACTTAGGCAGCATCACAAGGTTTCTTTAATTTCATATAAAAACAGATGATTTATAAAGTATATTTTCTCATGATCTTTGAAGACTGTAACAACCACATTTTCCCTATTTCCCTCAGTCTTGATGCCTTAGTCAACCTCTGACCACTTCTGTCAGTCCAACAGCGCTTGAGTGGGCACAACCCCCTCAGGTGTGCTTACTCTTAAATATGAGCATGACATTTTCAATCTCCCCTCTCATTTCCTAAATGCCTTCTTCACTGGCTGTGCATCAAAATAAAGATTCCCATCTGTGCAAGAATTAACAGTGTCAGTTGCCTTGATAACTTGCATGTTGCCTAGAAGTCATAGGACCCTGACTTACAAAGATGCTAAATTAAAATTAAGTAAACAAATAAATAAATAATAAAATATAACAAAAACCATAAAATTAAAAAAAGAAGTTAAGGTTTTTGAAGAAAACATTCCATGATTTTTTACCATATAGTGGACTTCAATTGGTTGAAGGTCCAAACTTCAATTTTAATGCAGCTTTAAAGGACACTTCATGATCAAACAAAAAATGTATATACTTTTTAACTGCAAATGCTCGTCTTGCACTAGCTCTGTGTCCATGACTTCACATATTATTTGAAAAGGTGGTTCTTCATCTGTGTACTTCGGTTCTAAAAGGTAGGGTGGGGTGAAAAACTTAATCTCATTTTCTCCTCCAATTCTAAAATGTTCCTACAACGTTGTTTTACCTTTTTTTTTACAAAGGCCGTTTGACTTTCTTTGCACGTTCACTTTGTACACTGGGTCGGTATTTCGCCTACATCACATGTGACTTTTCAACGTGACTGCGTAATGCGCGAAGTCGAGTCTGAAGCTGCATTAGCAGCTTTTCCACTGTTGGGCCAGTGTGAACCAGTGCTTTAAACCAGCGCCGGGCAGGGCTAATAGCCTCAGACCTATAGCACCAAGCCCAAAATCACACTGCGTTTCCACCGTCGGACCAGAAGCTCTGCAGCACTTCACTAAAACCTTCTTTTACATGCCTCTCTGGAACAAAGTCATGCAACCCCATCAGAAATAAACTAATCAGAAATAAATTACTGGAACTAGCAAGTTTACAAAACGAACATGATAAAAGCGGCCATTTGTTTGCATTTTTCGTTTACTTAAAGACTTAAATTCAAAAAGCATTGTCGTTTCAGCAGTTTTACAATAATAGGTAATCACTTATTATTGTCAAACTGGTGAAGCATTGATCATAATGAATTATTTGTCAGGACTGAAAATTAGTCACACAGAAAAAGTGATATTTACTGTTTTTTCACACAAGAAAGAGGACACACTTATTTAGTCAAGTCTGTTTTTGTTTATTTGTAGTCACAGTAACCTATACATCACATTTAGAAAGAGTGATAATTTCTATAATTTTTCAATCAAAATACGACCGAGAGCTTCTGAACAAAAACTAATACTATGATAGGCTATATTTTATAATATAGGCTCTGTGGAGCTAAATATGAACATTAGACAGTCGGGTACAAAGAGACGAAACTTACTGAAAAAATACGTAACTAAATAAATACACAATTGTGATACCCTATAAGATTTGTCTGATTTCTTCAAGCGGTTGGATTTACTATGGTAATGTTTACTATGGTAATGGCTAGCGTGCATAGTCTTTTGCATCGCTTATAAATATTTCTGCCTTGTATGCTGATCATAATCCACAATCTCAAACATAAGTTATTTCAAACACTTGCTGCTGTCTAAAGTGAGTTTTAAGCTAAAATTATTTTAATAATCGTTAATGCTGGTGTTAAAGCGATATGAAATGATACAAAGTGCTGACACTCTCCAGACACAGAGAAACTCCACCTTTGTTCATAACCACTCCTCGAGCCCGAGCTGGCCCACTTTGGCCCAAGGTTTTCGGCAGGCCAAAAAACCCTGGCCGTTGACCCCGAGGAAGCCCCGACGAGGCACGATCAAGCCCCAGAAGTGACAGTGGAAATGCGACTGGCCCGGGCACACACTAGCACGCCAGCTTTTGGCCCGACAGTGGAAATGCGGCTACTGAAACTGCAATTTGGACCTTCAAACCGCTGATCCCCATTGAAGTCCACTATATGGAGAAAAAATCCTGGAATGTTTTCCTCAAAACCGTTAATTTCTTTTTGACTGAAGAAAGATAGACATGAACATCTTAAATGATATGTGGTGAGTAAATTGTCAGGAAAATTTTATTCTGGAATTGAACTAATCCTTTAATTATATAAACATATAATAGTATTTTAGTATGAATTAGAATTACACTTAAAAATCACTAATATATTTAAAAATGTAAACACAAAAAAGACATGTTTAGCAGAAGGTCCAAGCTGTGCACTTCCATGAAAGTAGAAGGGGAGAAGAGGCTGGGGGGAAAAGAAATCCAAAATTAAAGCAGTCCAAGTGACTTGAAGCTTGAAAATTCGTCGGAAATTTTGTCTTGAAAATCTTGCTTGAAACATTCATCTCCAGTCACAATTCATTCATGGAGTCACTTTCATTATAAAAAGAAGCTTAGACATTCTGAAAATATCCATTAATGGTTTTGAAAGACATTTGAGTTGGACTATTTGTTTAATCTGTTTTCTTCATTTTGCTTTGACTGGACTTTGATTTTTTTGATTTGAAACCAAAACCATGTTCCTGGCTAAGTACATCTGCTGCTAGAACATGAAGCATTTATTAGCCTTTAAGTCATAAGTAATACTTTGTACCTGTTTTAAACTTTTACCGGATATGTTTGATTAATTATAAATAACTATAACGCACTGCTGTCAACTTTGAACGTGATATGGGAAATAACAGCTAAGTACCATGAATATTTGATTACTCACGTAAGTCACAGTTCATCATCCAATGTCCTATTTCACAGCTGGAAAATTACATTTACAGTTTGTAATTGCTTTCAATTTACAGCAATGATACAAATTAGACAGATATTGTTGCTGTGCTATGATAATGTGCAATAAAGTTAACGAGCTTAGTGTTTGGAACTGGACACAGAATGTTTGGTTGTGCTTCCATATAGGATTTATAGATCTCTCCCTGCTGTCTGCCAATGTCATTACGGCTGAGCTGCACCATCCACGTTTGCACTCTTTCTCTCTCACAACTTCCTTTGCAAAGTCAGGGAGGAAGCATGGTTAATGTTATTCTGTGTAAACTCGTGTTTGGTAATCGTGGTCCGGTGTCCACTGGCAGCTGTGGGGTGCTGTCAGGTGAGGGGGTCAGCGGCCTGTCTCCGACAGAGGATGTCTGCTTATTAGAGTTGGGATGAGGACAAGCACCTGCCTCAAATGTCACACTAACTCATTAATTGCTTCACACACAGATGTGGCCACCTAGCCAAGAGAAGAGAAGACAAAAGTAGAGGAAAAATAAAGGAACCATAAGTAAAAATAAAGATATGAGTGACTATTTGGAGGGATGCATAAAACTTGCAGGCGGAAAAGCTAGAAGGAAACCAGAGTGGAGAACAGATGTTCAATCTGACCCACAACAATCTAGATCCAGTGCCTATTTTAGTGAGTCTGCCGCAAACATCTTTGAAAAAAATGTATGCTTTGAACTGTACAAATGTTTCATAAAGAATTAGGCCTTATTCCTCGGCTGAGCCCTTTGACCTTGGACCTTCAACCAGTTGATTTCCACTGAAGTTCACTATATGGAGAAAAATCTTGGAATGTTTTCCTCAAAAACCTTAATTTTTGTTTGACTGAAAAAAGAAAAACATCTTGGATGACATGGGGTGAGGAAACTTTAATTCTGGAGTGAATTAATTCTTAAAATTCTTAGTTACCAAATTCACTGATTTATATTCACTAAAGAGAGAATGCTTCTTGCTAGTAAAATAATCTTGCAATGGACTCGCCAATGCTTTAGTAAATCTGTTAGATCATCCACACTGCAAGAAAAATCACCATTATCAACTAAGCTGTCTACACTGCAAACTCACGAAGACTTCATAAACAACTTCATCATTTACAAAAAAGAATTGACGACAAGGAAATCTTGGGGAGAGGCTGTGTAAAAAAGATGTATAACTTATGAAAAAAGAGGTATAACTTATGAAAGAATGATTGAAAAGATAAGTGTACTGTAAGATAAAAATAAACTTGCAGTAAAAAAAACAACAGTTTGGCAGTTGGGTGCATCGATTTGAAATGAATAAATCAGAAACAAAAAGGTATCTTGCACCTAGTCAAAAAATTGAGTTCAAATCTATTCTAAGAAACATGAGGCTTCGAGCCCAAGATTAAAGATCAGATCAATTTTGTTGAAGAGCTGCATAAAATATACATGTGATAAAGTAAAATGTGTTTATGGTGCACAGAGAAGGGAAAAGCAAATATCTCATTGCCTTAAAAGTATCTTCTGTGCTTCAAGACAAAGTCAATACAAGTAGTGAAACATTTATATGTATTGGAAGACAAAGCTAATTACAACCAATGAGTAAACAAACACACTAGAACATAATCAATAGCAGGTAAAGAGAACTAACCATTGAACCAATGAAGATTTTATATACAAGCAACACACTGACTGAGAATAAAGGAAAAAAATGAACAGTACATTATGCTTTTTGAGGAAAGCAAACTTTAAATGCAACTTCCAATAAATAAATCAATAGGAAATTCATGATCCTCCAGAAATTATTCTAATACGCTGATGTCCCAATATTAGGAAAGAGTGGATGAACTTTATTTTGAATATATATTCAAAATAAAGTTCATCCACTCTTTCCTAATATTGGGACATCAGCGTACCACGTCAGTAAGATATGAAAGCCTGTATCCGCCACTGAAGAATTATGAGATATAAACTTGCAATTGAGTTATAAAGTCAGATTTGCGAGTTAAAAAACACACACAATTGAATTTGAAGTTTGTATCTCGTAATTTTGACTTTTTTTATTGTGAGATATAAACTCGCAATTGTGAGTTATAAAGTCCAATTTTGAGGGGGGAAAAGACTGATATGTTGTCAGTGTCATATGTAGCCTTGTTTGTGTTCTCCTTTGTGTCTGCACTATTCTGATTTGGTTTCTCCCTTTGTCTTCCCCCGTCTGTTTGTAACCATTTGATTTAGTCCTGTCATTAGTCTTCGTTAGTGTTATCTGTATCACCTGTGTTTCTTGATTAGTTTACCTTTATAAGCCTGTCTTTGAGTTCAGTCCTTTGTCCGGTCATTAATGTTGTCATAGTCTCTGTGTGTGGACTTTCCCGTGTTTGTTCCTGAAGAGTGACATTAAAGATATTTATCATTGGATTTACGTCTCCCGTCTCATCAACCAGCACTACACCGTGACAGAATGACCGGACCCAAAGTAAGTGCTGAGGAACGGCTGTGGGGTTTGCGGCAGGGTGGTCGGGAGTTGGTGAGGTATGTGGCTGAATTTACTGAGCTGTACCATCTGTTGAGCTGGCCCGACGCGTCAATCAGCGTTGTATTTCTGTTGGGGCTGGACAAGGATGTAATCCGTAGCGATCTGTCCGTTCACGATCTTTCATTTGTAGATTTTGTCAACGTCATTTTTTATTTGAACGGCTCTAACTTTGAGCTTTCAGAAATAGATCCTTGTCCAGTCTCCTCAGATGCACGTCGCGTCGCGCCAGCTCATCCAAAGCCGGTGTTCGCCACATGCCTCATCAACGGCTCAGACCACCTGCCGCACCCCGAGCGCCCTGTCACTCTCCAAAGCTCCGTGGCCTTCCTCAGCACTGTTCCGCTGGCCGCCGCCACGCCAGCACCTAAACTCAAAAAGGCTGCAACACCCAAATCCGCACGCAAGAGGGAGACAAAGCCCAAGTCTGCACGTGAGATGGACTCAGTTCCTGATTTCCCGGTCAAGATGGCCACAGTTCTTGATTTCCCGGCCGAGATGGCCGCTGTTCCTGATTTCCCGGCCAAGATGGCCACAGTTCCTGATTTCCCGGCCAAGATGGCCACAGTTCCTGATTTCCCGGTCAAGACGGCCACAGTTCCTGAATTCCCGGTCGAGATGGCCGCTGTTCCTGATTTCCCGGCCGAGACGGCCGCGGTTCCTGAGTTCCAGGCCAAGATGGCCACAGTTCCTGAGTTCCCGGCCAAGAGGGCCAAAGTTCCTTATTTCCCGGCCAAGAGGGCCAAAGTTCCTGATTTCCTGCTCGAAGAGACCATAGTTCCTGATTTCCTGGCCGAGATGGCCACAACTCCTGATTTCCCGGTCGAGATGACCGCATTACCTGATTTCCCGGCCAAGAGGGCCGAAGTTCCTGATTTCCTGTTCGAAGAGACCATAGTTCCTGATTTCCTGGCCGAGATGGCCACAACTCCTGATTTCCCGGCCGAGATGGCCGAAATTCCTGATTTCCCAGCCGAGATGGCCGTAATTCCTGATTTCCCGGCCGAGATGGCAGAAATTCCTGATTTCCCGGTCAAGAGAGCCGACGTTCCTGATTTCCCGGCCCAACTGGCCTTCATTTCTGGTTGCAGGCTAAAGGTTGCAGCCTTTAGCCTCCTTGTTAGTGCGTCCGCCTCCCATGCCCGAGACCCACTCGGAGCGGGTGCGGTAGGACCCGGGTGTGAGGGGTTACATTGGTGGCCAGCTAGTAGGTGCTGTGCAGGTAAACCTCACTCCCCGATCTCAAGAGACGCACTAGCGACTGACACCAGAGGTTGCTGCCTTTAGCCTCCTTGTTAGTGCATCCGCCTCCCGTGCCGGAGACCCGGGTTCGAGACCTGCTCGGAGCGGGTGCGGTAGGACCCGGGTGTGAGGGGTTACACAAGATGTGAGCTCTCAATAGTAAGATAAAAAGTCACTTTTTTTTATTCAGTAACAGAAACGGGCTTCCATAGTAAGAACTTCTTTGTTCTTCTTTTGGTTTTTTGTTCACTTCATTTTACTGCGGATTGTTAACAAAAAACAAAGCACAATTCGACGCAGGATTTTAGACTGAAACTAAAAGACGATCCTGTCCCGACTATATTGGATCCAACAGTAATGTCACACCGCACAAGCGTGAGTAACTGTTTTTATTATGTGGTCACTATTGCTTCATCTGTTATTACAGATTGTTTGATATGTGCTGAGTCTTTATGTGTTTTTAAACTAAATCACACCAGCATCCTTCTATGAAGGATGTAGGCTGTCAAACATACAGGGTTAGCCAATCAAAGCCGCAGCATTTATTTATTTTGAAATAAAAAAAAATATTACTGACCCCATATTGTAATACATATTAACTAAGTCATTAGATTAATGACACTCTTAATCCTTAAGTTATCTTGCCTAGGGTACTGCTTCTTGGGCTTTTGAAGAAAGTGTAAGTGTATGATATTCCTGGAAAAGCATAAGAAGTTTTTGCATGGAAAATGGAAGAAAAGAATAGACAAAAAAGGAGACATTAGCTGATGCTGAATTCTTCTCTGAACCCTGTGACACTCTAGTGCTCTACCTCTCATTCATTTGTATTCCTGTAGGAGCACTTTGGGCCTCCCTGCATCCTCCGTCATGCCTCCACATTATCGAACCACGTCATGAACAATTCATCGGTGGGATTTCATGCTCAGCTTCCACCCAACATTTAAAGAGCAATCTTTTAAATTTATTAGCGCTCCCTCGCTACAACCAGCCATTCACGCTCGTGTGGTAAATTGCACAAACATCATTATGCAATCCAGTTCAACACAGGCCTTATGTCTTGGCCAATTAAATCAGAGCTGAAAGTTTTGTAGTCTAACAACAGGACTTTGTCACATGCAGACGAAGGGGTTTATCATGCATTTATATCCCATTGTGCCGCTGAGGGATATCCCTTCCCTTCAACATCACTGTAATAAAGTGCATGTGCTTTGAAGTGCGATTTGACAAATAGTCCTTTGAGACACTAATGGCTTGAGTCCTATTGTTACCGAGCTAACATGTATTGACGGTGGCATATAGCAGAAAGCACGCTCCTATAATTTTACAATCCTCCAATGTTATCCAAGGGATGCTGGCTCTAAAGTGGGTGTTTGGTTGCTAAGAAGAGGATGTTAATTGAGCTGGGCATGTTGATAGTTTAAACGAGAACAAACTCATAATAGCTGAGAAATTCATGGACACGTTGGAAGCGAAGGAAGTGATCAAAGTGTATCCTGTTTGTCAAGTGACCATGTCGTGGCTGAACACAAGGGCAATTTTTATCTTACGTTTTCTGTCAGCGCAGCCATCATCATAGAAGAGAAACAAATTAGCAGCAATCAACCCTGCATGGCCACATTTAGCCCCTGCACCATTATGTTTCCTCCCAGAGCTGTGTGTGTCCGTCGATGAGAACATTAATATGCAAGCTCTCTGCCCAGAATCACCATAGACACACTAATTAAATCACCCGCAACAGACCGAGAGCAGGAACATTAATGATGACATCCACCACCCCATAAACAGCCATTAAAACTCTCTAAACACAGAATCCCTGACCTTGTTAATGATGCAACCATTTAGAGGTAAATAACATTTGATGAAAAGTCTGTGGCAAAAACTACTGAGCTTACTTTGTGTCCACTATCTATATGTGCAGCTGTCTGCGTGAATATAAAAGGAAGTTCATAAGAAACTAATCTGACAATGAGGTATGTAATACCTAGAGAAATGTATCTGTTACCTTTCTCAACAAATTCAATGGCTTTTGCTTGGCTAGCACATGTGACTTGCTCATTAGAGCCTGATTATTTTGAACCAAACAGTTGGGAGATAAATGGCATGTGATTACTCACAGGTAAATAATGTCATGACTAGTGTTCATTTCGTTAACGAAAAATGTTTGATGACAAGCTTTTTCCCCCATCACTAAAACATGATGATAATGATGATGACAACAAGGTCAATAAATGATAACTGTGACTATATCAACATGCAATAGCTTTGACAGTAAAACACAAGACTAAAATATATTTTAAAAATAAAAACTTGTACATGCCTCTACTATGCGAGCTTTCATGTGTTCGGTTGCCAGATATCAAGAGTTTAAATCCTCAAATCAGAGCTTCTCTATTAAAACAGAGACATTTTCTTCCCAGTGTTTTGCTTAACTTTTGCAATCTGGCAACTATGTGCACACGCTCACTCTTGACGATGATCTGAAAGCACAGACAAACAAGTAAGCTGGAGTTTAGCAATCTCCATGTGAGACATTCATCTTAAATTAAAGTGTCATTCATCCTGTCTGTGTCTATCATGAGATCTCGACTATATTGTTGTGATTGTGGTTATTGAATAAAAGCATTACTCAACTGCTGTTGTTTTATTAGAGAAACATCATTGCAATTTTTTATTGGAATTACTATTAGGAATTTCACTGTTATGATATTTTTGTTTGTTTTACCAGTTTTCATAATGTAGACAGAGAGTGCATAAGTCTTTGATATTAATTCATATAATAAATAGTCTATAATATATCAGTACAATAGATGAGGTAAAATAAACTACTGTATGTGTATGAGTAGATATTGTTTCGATTTGTGCTTTTTGGTGCAATACCTGAAATAAGGGTCTGGTCTGGTCTGGTCAGGTCTGCGCAAAAAACAAAAACAAACAAAAAAAAAAACCAGCCCAAGTGCAAGTCAAAAGTAGCCTAATCATGGCAAAAACAAGCCCACCCACATGGAAAGAACCTATATGAGGATATATGCGCATATATGAAACCTATATGCAGTATATATGCACATATATGATAAGTCTTTTTTTCAAATTTCAAGTCACTTCCAGATTCACATTACAGCTCATACACATCCACACATTCACTGTTACATCCACCAAATGCAATGCAAAATGCACATCTATCAATTCAAAGCTCACGGAGCTGAGAAGATCCTCAAAATATTTTTTTCTTTTTCTTCCTGTTCAGTTTTTTGTCTTATTTTTGTTCTTGTATATTTTTGTTCTTTTACTATTTGATTGTTCTTAAGAAAAAAAAAATTCTACATTTTGGGCTTTTATTTATGTTGTCTAGCAGCTATAGATTTTAATAATTTTACTAATATATAGGTAAACATATAGGTGAACATATAGGTGAACATATGTGCATATATGCACACATATATACATGCATATGTGTACCTATATAGGTACATGTATGCACATGTGTATGTACGCATATATGTACACATATATGTGCATATATGTACGCATATATGTCCATTTATATGTACGCATATATGTGCATATATGTACGCATATATGTGCATATATGTACGCATATATGTGCATATATGTACGCATATATGTGCATATATGTACGCATATATGTGCATATATGTACGCATATATGTGCATATATGTACGCATATATGTACGCATATATGTCCATTTATATGTACGCATATATGTACGCATATATGTCCATTTATATGTATATTTATATACAGTATATTAAAAACCTATATCAAAACTTATATTAAAACATATATGTTTATATAGGTTATTTCCGTGTGGGGAGTCATGTTTCAGGGGGAAATGACTATCAAATTTGCATTCCAGGGGATCAAAACCGAACACAGGTCCCACCGTGGTCAAAGGAAGAGGAGATTTCGCTTAAACCTGTGGACTAAAAAAACAGCCAATGGCAGCAGTATAAAAGCAACACAATTCCGCAGAAAAAACTATGACTTGGCAACACTGCCCAAGGCTCTATGCTTACTTTTCTTTTTAGGAGCACTCATGCTCCTAACTTAAAAATGTGGGAGCACAGTCAAAATTTCAGGAGCACCTTCTAATCAATAATCAACAAATATGATCAAAAAATTTGCTTTCCCATTACAAGGTGATATTTGACTCCTTAAAGTGATTTACAGGGTATTTTTTCTTTTATCTTTGTAATGGTATTTTGGGCATTTATTAAAAGTATGTCATCTTATATTTTTTAAGCTTTTTAAAATTTATAATTAAAATTCTAATTTAAAATTTCTTGTTAGTAAGAACAAGTAGAATAAGTTACCAATCAAATATAATCAGTATTAACAAAATGTATTTGTACTACAGAGGTGTCACATCCCCGGACTTTCATGTTGGTTTCTCCCATTCTCCCCCGCAGTTCAGTGTGTGTTTGGTTCCTCCTTCATTGTCTCCACCTGGATGTGTAATCAGTCTGTGTATTTAAGGTGTGTGTTTTCCCCTGTACTCTTGTCGGTCTTTGATGTTATATGGATGTCTTACCCTGCTGTTCCTGTGTCTGCTTGTATTCCGTTGGATTTATTAAATATTCGTCTTTTACTACGTCGTTGTTCGTGTGTTCCTGCCTACATCGTGACAGAAAGACCGACCAAACAGATATTTTGTTGATGTGTTCACCTCCGTTTTGTTTGCCGTTCGTTTTTCCCAGTCTTTTTGTTTCCGTTGTGTGTCTTTTATGGATCCCCTACTACGTCCAGAATTCATCCTCCTTCGGCTGAAGCAGGGGGAATTGCCGCTCGAGGGCTACACGTTAATGTTCCAGCTAGTAGCTAACACCACCAGCTACTCGGACGACGCGTCCTCGAGCCGATTTTGCCTCGTTTGTGGAGTGGACACTGGCGAGAAACCGATCCTCGTTTCCCGCCTGTTTCAAGGAGAATCTCGCCAGTGTCACTCCAGACCCAGAGCCCAGCCAGCCACCCCGACCGACGGATTATGAGCCCATCGTAGACGGAAAGCCAGAGCCCGGAGCGACAGCAGTGTGGAGCGCCGATGGGGTCATATCATCCGACCAGGTGCGAGAGCCGGCCACTACATCTGCGACGGTGGAGTGCTGCGTCGAGCAAGAAGGGGCGGTAGAGAGCCCCGCCCACTGCACCATCACTGAGGGTGAGCTGGAACAATATTTTGGGGATGTAATTGACTGTGTCATGGAAATACCTATCTGCCTGGACTTCCCACCCACCCTCCCTCTTCTGCCTAGTCCTGATTCTCCGCTGGTTCCACCCAGCCTTCCTGAATCCCCGTTGTCGACTGTCTGTCCCCTTGCTCACCCTCAGTCCACCATCTGTGCGGTGGGTTCGCCGCGGGTCTGCCAGTCTCCATCGGTGTCATGGCTGGAGGATCCCTCACCATCGCCTCCAGCCTCAGAGTCCTGGACTCCGCCTCGGCCCTCCGACCCTGCGGCTCCACCCCGGCTCTCTGCTCCCTCGTCTCCGCCGTCGCCCGTCGATCCACCAGCTCCACCGGGCACCATCGTCCCTCCGGCTCCGCCCTGGTCAGTCGTCGCCCCACCTTCGCCTCTGGACTCTACTCCTCCGGCTGTGCCTCGTCGCGCCGTCCCACCGGCTCTGTGGACCTCCTCCCTCCCGCGGGCACAGCCTCGGTCCTCTGTCGCTCCGGCTCCGCCGCGGATCTCCGGATCTCCATCTCCGCCTTGGTCGCCAGAGCCTTGGGTTCCACCTTGGCCCTCCGGATCCGCGGTGTCACCCAAGATCATCGGCTTTCCGCCTCGGGCTCTCCCACCACCTGCTCCGCCTCCGTCGGTCGGCCCCTTGGAGTCATCAGCCCTTCCTCCACCATGGCTCCTCCCTCCATCGGCTCCACCGTGGGAATACATCTTGGCTGCGTTCTGGGTCCCACCTGGCTCCTCCTGCTCCAGCCCATTCCTGTCACATCCTTGGCTCCTCCCTCCGTCACCACCCTGGACTCCATCTTGTGCCCTCCTCCCGGGAGTCCGTCCTCCGCCGAAACCCCCTCCTAAGACTGTTTGTTGTTTCCTGTTTGTCGGCGTGAGGACACGCCTTCCGGGAGGGGGAGGTAATGTCACATCCCCGGACTTTCATGTTGGTTTCTCCCATTCTCCCCCGCAGTTCAGTGTGTGTTTGGTTCCTCCTTCATTGTCTCCACCTGGATGTGTAATCAGTCTGTGTATTTAAGGTGTGTGTTTTCCCCTGTACTCTTGTCGGTCTTTGATGTTATATGGATGTCTTACCCTGCTGTTCCTGTGTCTGCTTGTATTCCGTTGGATTTATTAAATATTCGTCTTTTACTACGTCGTTGTTCGTGTGTTCCTGCCTACATCGTGACAAGAAGTGGCTTGTAGGTGTATTTTCATATGTTTAATGAGCCTCAGAGGTGGCATGAGTGCAATCAAATTCATAAATTTATGTTGAGATTAATGTTTGAAATATAACATTTTGAATACAGAAATATTAAATGATTTAAGTAACTGAAGTTACTTTAAAATGCAACTAAATCTGCCAGTAGGTGGCGGCAAGTCACTGAGATAATTACTGAATCATATCATTCATTTGATTCATTCGAATGGCTGACTCATTCAGCAATAAAGCAAGTGACTGTCTTTATGAATAGGAAATTGAATCATTGACTCACTAGATTTGTTTTAAAACGCATGTTCATTCATAAATGAAACAATGCTGTGTTGAAATGGAGATGCGCAGCGGCTTAGTTGTGACTTGTTTCAGACCATTTTTAATGACGAAATAGAGCAAAATCAGTGTTATAGTCAGACATTTTTAGTAACTTAATATTAACTTCTTGTTCATTTAACTATTGGATTAACTCAATATCTTATTTACAAACTCCCTTAAAAATCATTAAAAGCTGTCACTCATCTTAGTTCATTGCGATCATTACTCAACATTGCAAAAAAAGCTCCCCTCTCAAATGACAGCAATCATTAAGACTATAATTCTGAGCAAAAATAATTTTTATCAGTTTAACCATTATACAACATGACGAAAATGTGACTAAGATTTCATTGAATAACACTAAACAAAAATGCTCAGACGTTTATTTAGTCGACTAAAATTTGACTAAAAAAAAACAGGACAAGGTTGACTAAATACAATAACTAAAAAGTACATTTGACACAGTAAGACTAATTTAAAAGACTAAAGGTCACTGCACACTGAGTATGAAATTTTCATCCGAATTTTTTGCACGTTAAAAAATAAATACGACTTCACGTTGTGTCAATCACATTTACATACTGCCTCCGAAACTTTCGTCCGTCATAAACAAATTTGGATCAGGTTCGATTTTATGCGTTTTCACATTCATAGCAAGCATTTTAATAAAATTCCACCCAAATGGAATTTTAAGTGGATATAGAAATACCATCAAATGCCCATTGTATTTTTCTGCTTCTGGTGCAGTAGTACATTATGTAAGCACTCCATATGAACTCAGACAACCTGTACTATACAGTAAAACACACTCAAAAAAGCTCCTGAAGAATGTCTGAAGTACAAACCTCCGCCTGCAATGGTTCATTCCACGCACACTCAAATGTATAAACAAGAACTGAGCTACACTTCATTTTAACTGTATTTTGTGCTTTATATCCACATATTTTTGTCTGTTATAGTATAAGCTGCTTTAAAATCATGTACGTGAAGAGAATTTAGAACATAAATAGATTACTATTCAAAACAGTATAATATTACACTATTAATCATATAACTAGACAATGGACCAAAAACAGAAATATATAATAAACACTTAAATATAAACATGCAACATTATCATTCTTAATATCCACCCATATGCAATATTTTTATTTTTAAAATCAAAATCATTAAATTGCAGTTATCTGTATGACAATTTTATTCAAAATGTCATAATAATATCATATACATGCATACACTGAATGCATATTACGACCAGCCGAAGCTCGAATTTCCTTATGGAGAGCAAGACTGCATCTTTATCCTCATACTTCACCTGCTAACAGGCAACAGCGTAATTAGCTCAGCGTCTGTAGTTAGACTGACAGATAGTAACAATCTAGAGTGATTACTAAAGGCATCTTAGCAGCTGCTTCCAAAGGGCCGAAGTTAGCGCTGGTTCTTCACGTCTAGACTTTATCAAAGTCACACTAAGAAAGATCTAATAAAAGAAACAGACAGCTTTCTCATTCCATTTTCCACATTAAATTTTAACAGGTTTCCCCCCAAATACTTTTCCTTCCTTAAAATACTGCCATGTTGTGAATATGAGTGCCTTGTATTTATTCTCTCTGAAGCCATGTGAACATCCATTCATCAGTAGTCAAAATGAAATGTGGACAGGAGGGGTTCTGGGAGGCTAACATTCATCTTCACTTACGTCCAAACCCTAATGAAAGATTGCTCAGGCAAATCGAGAGTCTACCACCACGGCTCCAAAACGGCAATGCCGCCTGAGATGCTACAATTCAAATTCCATCACAATCAGCTGCCTGCAAATATACACTGCCTGCCGGAGCTTATATTAAGACCACAGAAGGTCTGAGAGCCTTGCCATGTTAGAAAGCAATACAATTTTAATGCTATTCTGAGTGGGAGGAGCTGAGGGAGGGTCGGACCGTCACAAGCAATGAGTAGGAGGAGACATTACTTGTAACTTACACCGCTGTGAAGTTTGTT
>NC_133372.1:31799298-31939298 GCF_049309525.1 Garra rufa
AAAATATATGAGACGATATGATTATTTGTTGCTGACATTTTAAGGAACATGCAGTACTTTTTATCTCTGCTGTGATTTTGCAGAAAAGTTTTTTTTTTTTGCATTTAAAAACATATCCATAGTAAGCATATTGTCCACCATCTGTCCACCTCTGCTACGGCCATAGAGAGAATTCTCTGTACTGGTGCAAGAAAGAAATTCAACAGATCTTAATCAGATGATGTGGTCATCGTCAGAACCTCAGTGAGGCAGATGATGCCTCCGGAAAGACTGGCGTGTGGGGGCGTGTAAACATCTCTGGGGGGTGAGTGCAGCTGATCTGTAGCAGGGTAATGACCAGTCAGAGGAGGAGTTTATGTCACAGTGAAGTTGAACCATATCAATGTCAAACACTCAGATGCACAGGAGACATCTGGGAAGATGGGGAGGGCATGATAAACAAGGCTGAAATGACCAGTGGGCAACTGATCTCTCTATCATATCTTATTCTTTCTCTCCTGTCATTTCTTATCCCCTCTTTGCCTGTCTTCAGCTTCAGCATGTGCCTCATTTATGAGTTCTTTCCCTATATATGTAATGCAGCCCTGAATAAATGGCATTCAATGCTTTTTTCACATTTACATACACACATTTCTGTCAGACAGACACCTATTCCTTCTAGCCCATCAACCACACATAATTCTTTCTTTCTGTAATTTAGCTATTCACAATCAGAAAAGGCCAATCAATCATTTGCCATCAAATGTGTATTATCACACATTAGGTCATGCATAATGAGACATAATGTAATAAGAAATGACAGTACATTTGTAAAGTGTCATCAGAGCAGCTACTGTATTAATATGCATATCTTTGCATTTATTATTTTTTAAGAATTTCATAAATGATTAGGTATTTCTTCTAATATAGACACATGTTCTAAAAATACATTAGCAAGACAAAGATAATCACCATTTTATTTGAAAAATGTTTAAATATAATTTACATGTGTTGTAAATTACATTTCTTTACCATTTTTGGTTAATCAAAAAACACTATTCGGCATTTTACTAAAGTTTATTTTCTAAAAGGCCAAAGGGCTATTATTATGCATATCGCTGCAGTATATTAGTAAAAGTTCATACAAATGTTAAAATTTATTACTGCACTAGTTAACAGGTATACAATCTTCTAAGGTTCCTGCATTTTAAATTTTAATTCAAACTGTTCTCCTATTTTCTGAATATTATTTAAACAAACAAGATTAGGCTGGTGCATTAAAATATGCTAAACTTCGAAACCGTGTAAACATTAATTAAGCTCCAATGCAATCCAGTTCCTTATAAACATGTTTGTCATCTTTCATAAATGAGTGCCACTACAACTATGTCCAGTTCTCTCAAATCCTCCCCTGCATCACATTTATCATTTTATTCTCTTCCATTTCTCTTTTGCTGTAAGCCCTCACTATAATCAGACAAGAGCCTTTTAGTAATTTTACATGAATGCTGAATTGAAGTGTTGCGTGCGTATGTATGTATGTGTGTCTGTGTGTTTGTGTGTAAAGGAAAGAGAGAGCGAGAGAAAGACAGAAAGTGACAGGGACAGACAGAGAGGAGTCCTGGAATTACACCCTAGTCAATTAGCGTGACATACGCTGACAGAGATGCCGCACAAAACAAAGCTTGTGGCCACAGGCAGAGTTTTGCCTTACTAGTGCAGATCAAATTAATAGTGTCCTTGTCAAGGCAAGTTATTGCATTATTCCCATGGAGAGAAATTAAGAGGCTTGGCAGAGATTGTGTATGATTGCTGGCATGAGGGATACAGAATGAAATTGTGTTTAGTGTATGATAACAGACTTCCCACACCTTTTGAGCTTTAAATCTCCATAACTTATCTATAATTTGTGATTTCTGGATAATCATGTTGTTGGAATTTCATCTTCATTCTTCAGAAAAACCCTTCAGGTCCCACAGATTCTTTGGTTTTTCAGCATTTTTGTGTGAACGCTTTCCAACAATGACTGTATGATTTTGAGATTTATCTTTTCACACTACGGACAACTGAGGGACTTATATGCAACTATTAAAGAAGGTTCAAATGCTTACTGATGCTTCAGAAGGAGAAACGATGCATTGAGAGCATTCAAGAATTTGAAGATCAGGGTAAATTTAACTTAATTTGTCTTCTGGGGAACATGTAAGAATCTTCTTTAGCTTCTGAAGGGCAGTACTAAATGAAAATAATATGATATTCTGGCAAAATAAGAAAAATGTAGCCATCCTCATTCCATTCAAAAGTTTACACCCCTGGCTCTTAATGTGTCATTTTTTACCTTCTGAAGCATCAGTGAGCGTTTGAACCTTCTGCAATAGTTGCATATGAGTCCCTCAGTTGTCCTCAGTGTGAAAAGATGGATCTCAAAATCATACAGTCATTGTTGGAAAGGGTTAAAATACACAAAAATGCTGAAAAACCAAAGAATCTGTCAGACCTGAAGGACTTTTCTGAAGAACAGAGGGCAGTTTAACTGTTCAGGATTATTTATATATCTTGTGGACTATATGTAAACGTTTTTTATGTGAAATATCGTATTCAAGTCAGTACTAAATAAAAAATAATTTTGTATAATCCCTCTTATTTTGGTAAAGTAATTAATGTGTAATGTTTATGTTAACCTTTGACTTCAACTGTATATAGACAGTACAATAAATCTTTCTAGCCCTATTCAGAAGCCCAGCATTGGCTAATAATCAATTGATAATAGACATTTTCTGATTCTAAAACATTGAGAGTTTTCAATATATATTATACAATATATATAACATAAAATAAAGTATTTTCATTTATTACATTTTGTGTACATCCCCTGTGTTTTGATCAATTTGTATTAAGTTTGGGATAAGTAAGAAAAAAAAATAAGAAAAAATAAGTTCTTTTGAAAGCCGATTCAAACAATACGTATCAATTTCTTGAGCAAAAAAATATGGGTGATTTAAAATCAACTCTTTTACTGTACAGATCAAATCAAAAAGTCTAAGTTTTGGTTCAAAAACATTTATCAACCCCAAAGTTTTGAATTGCAGTGTATTTGTTATCACACAGCTGATTACCCTCAATACCTTTTTTATTTTTTTTACTTTTCCAGGCCTGGAAATCACAATTTGAAACTCTCTGAAATTCTCAGGTCTTCTGTGGGAACCCAAACCTGCATTTTATCTATTTTAAGCAATTCAGGTTGTCAAAAAAAATCTAGACTGATCTGAAATAGACAGAGACGAGAGCTCTACTGATATAATAAAGCTGAAGAAATAAAGCACAGCATTTCACAGCAACTTATCTCGGCGTCACTTTGTGTCTGAAGCCATGCTAACTTGCGATAAGTACTCATGATCCTGTGGAGGAGGGTGATCTTTAAGGCTTACATCCTGGCAGAAAGGTGTTAAGCGTTCCTTCATGCTCACCTTTTCTAGCTAATCAGGAGCGTCAGACTTCTTGCACACTCGCTGGATTATGAGGGATTTCAGCATCACTACACTAAATAAATGGGGTCTAGTCCAGGTGAATGAGCAGAAGTGTGTCTGGCTGATGCTTTCTTGCTTCAAGCCAAAAGGGTTTGGATTAATGAAGCAGAGTCTGACACTCCTTAGCTCCCGCCCTCCTTCCGCAGACACGTATAGGCTCATTACAGGATGAAATGTCAAGGGGTTCTGAAATATTCAATGAGCAGGGGCAGATATCCAAGTCAAGACCTGGAACATGTCACTGATGCTGAGAGAGAAAGAGACATATGAGGCAGGTGGCATGACACGGAGGTAACAGGCCTGTGGAAATGGCTGGGATCAGACTGTCGGCCTGCTGAAGGGCCAGAGGAAAACACAGAAGCACTCTGACAGCTGGGCTCGCTGACCTTTATTAATAGGGATTAATAAAGACTAGCAGCCAATTCCAGCACAATCACCACTGGTAAGGCTTTAACCAGGAGGGTCTTGAAAAGAATTGGTGTTAATGAGGGGAATTTGTAGGTTGACAAGTGAGGAATGTCCACTGGACATAGACCTTTAGCTTTAAAGGGATAGTGCATGCAAAAATGAAACTGTCATCATTTATTCACCCTCATGTTTTTTCTAAACCCGAATGACTTTCTTTCTTCTGGAGAACACAAAAGAAAATATATTTCAAAAACCTTACCCTTATTTAATCTGAATGAAAGACGGTCAATTTCTTGTTATCCAGTTAAAAATAAGTCAATTTCATTAAGCTTATTTAAAGGCATAGTTCGCGCAAAAAAAGAAAATTCATGTCATTCCAAACCTGTATCATCTTCGGAATACAAATTAAGATATAATGAAATGCTTGATGAAGTGCTTTCTGACCTTGCACAGACAGACACATTCAAGGCCCAGAAGTAAGGACATTGTTGAAATAGTGCTTTTTGATTTGCTACGAGAATATTTTTGTGCACAAAGAAAAGAAAAACAGCTTGAGGGTGTGTAATTAATGACAGAATTTTCATTTATGGGTGAACTATACCTTTAAGTGGATTACGTCAGTTTAATGTACTTTAGTAGTTGTTAAACTCAATTTACAAAAGATTAATTAATTTCATGCCAGTCCAACTTAATTTGGTTTCAAATGATCAGTGTCACTATATATAATCAACAGCAATCAATTTAGCTTGCCAAATATTACTTCTAAATCTTTACCTCATGTAGGATTAAGCACAATCTCATTTTACAAATTAAAGTGTACTGAACATAATACAATTATAAGTTATTAATTAAATAATAACTTAGTTATTAATCATTAAATGCTCAAGAATAGTGTTCTTTGAGCTCATTTTATTTAAAAAATAAAAATAAAAAGCAACCAAAAAATCATCCTTTTCAATGTACGAACCAATTTTTAATATACACAAATCTTATTTTGTGTTCTACAGAATAAAAAAAAATGCATACAGGTTAGGAACAACTTGTGAATAAATAATGACAGAATTCCCACATTCAGGTGAACTTTTTCTTTAAGTGCACTTAAGTGCTAAGCAGTTTACCTTGATTGACTTATACAAGATTTAAAATAGAACAAATAATTATTGTAAAGAAAAGCCACCTTCTCTTTTTCCAAATATCTAAAGACTGTAAATATGCTATTTCTATTCTATCAGCTATATCCATTTTAAAACATGAAGTGAGTAAATCACCTTAAAAAACCTTGATGATGAGAAGTTGAATTATGGAAAGGTTGTTTGCATGTCTGTCCTTCCCGACAGCTGCACATCACACTACGGATATTGTTCAGAAATGTCCGAAGGGAAGCTCTTTTTTTTTTTTAGTCTTAACGACTAAGATGTCCTCAAGTGAGATGGAGAATGTCAAAGTAATTTACTTGTATTTTCTCCATTTGTGAATGCTAAGGTAGGCTGCGACACCGTATCTTCCTGAAAAATTAGACATTTTATATACAGGCTCTTTTGAGTAAGCAAGAACGTTCCACCTCAAATAATTTTGTGCGAAACTAAACAACCATTCTGATTATTCCAATTTATCACAGTTACATCATACAGCATGCATTCAGTGTTTCTCGTCGCTTCCACAGAACCTAGAACAGGATGTGCAGATTGCATGGAGATGAATGAGTTTCAGTGGAACACAGCTCATTAAATAAACATATATGTAGAAGACACAAGAGACGAGGAGAAAGGGAACACAGTAAAAGACTGAACAAAGTTAATGGCAACACATTAAGCCACGTCTTGTGAATATGCTAGTGAATAGAGGTGAGAATCAGAAGGAGCCTTGTGATAATAAAAACTGTTTTCTATTTCATAAATGTTATGTGATGGCAAAGCTGAATTTTCTTCAGTGATTTCAGTGTCACATGATCCTTCAAAAATCATTCTAATTAACAGTTGTGTTACTTAATGAAACTATGATCAAATTTTTCAGGACTCTGATAAATACAAAGTTAAGAATAGCAAACATTATTACAAAAGATTTATGTCACTTTTGGTCAAAATGTGGACGGAATCGCTGAATCCAGCCATCAAAATAGATTTTACTGTATAACGCAGAATGTCACGGAATTTGACATTATTTTGAATAAATAAATCAAAAGTAGGTAAGCAGACTTAAATCAAAATATGATAAAGTGTCTAGGAATATTAAGATACAAAAATATTATTTAAATATGAATCATAATCTCTAACATAATCATCATAATCATCAAACCTAATCTCTAGAACTGCTCTTCAAAGCAACCAGTCAAAATAAAAGTTCTGTTTAACTTGATGAAACTGTGAAAGAACTATATTACTTAATGTAATGAAAGCACTAGTACTAATAAAATTGTTACAAAATTATTTTTAAGAAATATTTATCAGAAGAAAAAAGAAATTTACCAGAATTTATTTACTTGAAAATTTTAAATACACAACACAGTATTTCTGAAAACATAAATTAATAAAATATTTTTTAAATAAAATCAATTAATTAGAGATTATTTTAATTATTAAAATTTATTGAAACCATTAAAATTGAATCCAAAGCATTAACACAGAATTTGATAACAAAATACAACTGAATTTGAAAAGAAAAAAATATATTATTAAAATATTATTTTTAAGGAATTTTACCAGAAAATGTTTACCAGAATTTATGTACCAGAAAAATGTAAATACACAATTTTTTTTTGAAAAAAAAAAAAAAAAAATCATTAAAATAATAAAAAAAATATTTTTTTTAATAAAATCAGTTATTTACAGATGCTTTTGATTTTTTACATTTTATAACACTATATATATATCATAGTGTCTTAAAAATGTCACTTTTGTTAAACCCTGTTAAATTGTGTAAGTTTCTTGGTGACAATTAATTTGACATCCTTTTTGATTATTATTTTTAAATTTAAAAATTTTAAATGGAAAAATTTGAATTTGGAAAGAAAAAACAACAACAACAACAACAAAAAAACGGAATTTGACAAAAAAAATTATCTGAGGTAAAATATTGCAATAATTTTCCAATGTTTTTTGTCCTCACCCTTTTCAATTTTGAGTAATGTGCAAACTATTATTAATTTGGCCAACCTGATCTCTGCACATCGCCATTTACTGTTTAAATACCTATATGGATCAACCTAAAGGCTATTTGGCAACAATGCCACATGACTTTAGTTTTCCAATCTCCAATGACAAAATCAATCAGCTCTTTGCCAAACATGTCACATAGATGTGAAGAGCAGTGCACAGTGGCAGAGTGACATATCTGTACTTGTACAAGGACTGTGTGGAAAAACAACTGCTGCTGATATATATATATATATATATATATATATATATATATATATATATATATATATACTATCCACCATAACTTCAATGAGCACTTCGAAAGAGAAAAGAAAGAGAGGAAGCCATTTCTGTGAGAATCAAATTTTTGGTGCTACTTTTGCACACTCATTCTGGCACACAAACACATGCTCTCATATTTTTTTTACGTTTAGTGGCTGATGATAAAACAGAACTTGCTTTTGCTGATGGCAAAAAGGGCCTAGAGGTGAAGGGATGTGCTTTACACAAGTCTTATCCACTCTCGCTCTACATACACACGCTCACAAATTTTCCCACACTGGAACTCTTTTGCCTGAAGGCTTGTGTACAGTACCTCTCTCTATACTCCTCTCTCTCTTCCTCCCTCCCACATCCAGTCTCTTTGTTTCTGGCCCATTACTTCTTTCTCACCTCACACTGTCTCTCTGCTGCGATAAAAATCACAACATAGTAATGACCAGCCCGCCTCCCCCCACTTTCCCACACCACCCCACCACGCCCCCAGCTTTCTCCATCTCTCTGCTGCATAGATGAATCTGGGCTAACACAAACTAGCACTTTATAATGAGTGTTCCTCCAGGGGGCTGGTCAGGGGGCTTATCCAAAGTGAAGCGATTCTTTTTCCCTCCATTTATGCAGAAGACAGAGCAGATTGCTCTAGCACGTCTGCCACTCGCCACACGCCATCCGCCTTATGAAGGAAACTCGCATGGATGGCCCAGGACTCACTTCCTGAATTCCAATGCGCATGTGTCACATGCGTTTAATGTCCCTAAACCTTCTTATCCAGTCTTTCCTTTACCCTGGTAATGATGTCGCCCGGCTGAGCGAGGCTCAATGCACATGAAAAAGAAGAGAAGAGGGAGGCTGACCCACTTTGAAGGGTTTCCCCTACAGCTCAGCCCAAAAGAGAGCTGACACAATTGGGCCACTGTGACAATGCTACTGTTGCGACAGTTGTGGTGTCAATACCAAAAGTGCACACACACGTCGCGTACATGCACACTCACAGAGATTCATACAGACATCTTATTTAAAGGGGCAGTTCATCAGAAATCAATAAACTGATTATTTACTTATTTACTTCTGAACCAAATACCATTGTTATTCACTGATCAGACAGCTGGATCATTGAGTCACTGAATTCATATCTGTGAATGAATCAGGCAGATTTGAGAACATATTGTTTCTGGTTCTTTTAATAATTGTTTGTTGAAACGTATTTGTGGATCCCAGAATGGTTTTCTATGGCATCACTGCAAAAACTCTCTTTTTGATTTTTGATTTTTAGAGGGAACCTCAGGTATTAAGACTTATATAGCTTAATATAATGTAAATTATGCGTTTTACTGAAATATGTATTAGAAAGATTAATTTTTTTAAGAATTAACATTGATTTATACATATTTTGGACTATGGGGGGAGCCATTATTCCGATGATGTAAAATGGCTGCACTGGGTGAGCTACTTGCACTACCTGTTGCTGTTTTACTGCAACACAACTTAGAAAATGAAATACTTACTGAAAGAGCTTACAGGTGATGATGGATATAAGCATAGGCTTAAACCATAATTTCCCCCCAATTGTTCGCCCCTGGTTATTGAGTGAAATCCACTCAGAGAAACTTCTTCAGCAGCTGTCGCGTCATGACAAGCATCAGCAAGTTTACATCCTGCCAGGATGACATCTAGTGTTTCTTGTCTCTGCCGTTTATAAGCTCTTTCAGTAGGTGTGGTCTACTAAAAGCCTCAAAGGCATCAGGGCTAAAGTGAAGAGTACAAAGACGTAGGTCTTTAAAAAAATTTATTCGTCCACAGGCATCTTCTTTTTCTTTTCTCCTCTTCTTTTTGCTGGGAAAGCAGTGAAGACTTACATCGCTACTCTTGTTGCCCTTTAGCTTAAAATAATTCATCAGTCCAAAACAAGTCCAATAAAGTGTATCCATCTATAATAAAAAGTGCCTCACATGGCTCCAGGGGGTGAATAAAGGTCTCCTGTAGCGAATCAATGTATTTTTGTAAGAAAAATATCCATATTTAAAATGTAATAATCACTTTAATCTAGCTTGCACTAAATGAACATACATGGAAGCAGCTCCATGTGGATGACGTACTACTTACTAATGCATCGATTAACTACAGGAGGCCTTTATTCACCCCCTGGAACTATGTGAGGCACTTTTTATTATGGATGGATGCACTGTATTGGAGTAGTTTTGGACTGATGAAGAGAAACATCGCCTTTTGGGTGAACTATCCCTTTAAGCCATACCCGGTATTACCCAGGGTTCCCTTTAAGAGCTTTTAAGGTATGCATTTTATCAGTTCATAGATTCCCTTGGAATCAAACCTATGATTTTGAACTATATGAATGATAATTTTGATTTAAAAAAAATAGGATGAATAAATATTAACAGACATTTGTCTTATCATATCTATAATGCACTCCCATTGAGACTATATCTGTTTAAGACAGACTAAATAAGCATGTCAAAAAACAGCTAATTAGCCTGTTTAATATGCATCCATTTTTTCCAAAACATGTCAATGTGATTTACAGTCTATTACTGTTGAATTCCTTGTTGAAAAAAAAAATCATCTGCCCCCCTCTCTAATTGCACCCGCAATATTAGCTTTAATTCACCAGTCGTTTTCATGCTTTTAGAATGCAGTACACTAAGAGCAGTAGACATGTGACCCTTTTAAAAAACAACCTTGTAACTAGCTGATTGAGCTTAGAACAGATGGTACCTTGAACATTGGCAAACAAAAGAATGCTGAAAAGGAAAGAGTGCTATCTGAAGCTAATACCTTGAAGTCAGTGAATCACTGGTCAAATCACTGGCAAAAATGGACCCTAATGAGAAAACAAAGCTGATAAAAACAAGCTTGAAGCAACAAGTTCTTTGCAGCCTTCCAGCTAATTCACTTCCACAGATGCACTACCTTCCGTCGACAAGCTCCATAAAACACTGCCATGTTTAAGACTGACGTTAATGTACTATTAATCACAGACATTCAGGATAATGCACCGGCACCATAATCGAATCAAATCTTGTAGACGAGTTCAAGGACAACATCATGGAGATTCAGGAAATTGGCAGTGGCAAGGGTTTACAGAAGCTCCTCTTATCGTAACGGGCATAATAAGAATAGAATAGAAAAATAACCTGAGAGTGCTTTGTACAACTTCTGAGTCAGTAAAATGCAATATTATGACAATAACAATAAGCAATACATCTGTTTCAGTACATTTCAGTACAAGGGGATTTCAGAAAATATGCTGATAAACAGTAAAGGAGTCTGTAAAGTACCAGCAGAGCTCTTGATTTGGGTCTTTGTTCTGTAACCTTTCCATTTTGCGAATGCAATTGGTTTGAATCTTTCAGTGTTAATATATTTCACAATACATTGTTGTCGCACATTTAAAACTCAAGGAATATGCTGCATTTGTATATTTTTCCTCTGAATGGAGAACAAAATGGAAAACAAGTTCTGTATGGTTCTGTAATAAAATCATCTGCAGTGATTCTATAGTGAAAGTACAATCAATACTTATCAAATCTCATTGAGACAGTTTTATTGAACAAACTTGTGCTTTATGTACAAATGAAAGGATGATGCCACAAAGAAAATGATTTTTATGCTAATATCATGCTTAATCTGTGTCCAACAAGAACCTGGAAAAGTTTTCATCTAGTGCTGATGTTATAGGGTAATAAACAATATTATATAGAAATAAATGCAACAGCCAATCAGTGACTGTTGTGAATAAATTCACTAGTTCCACATGAAAAAGTGCTGCAGTTTCGTCTACCACACAAACTCAAACATATGTGATGCTCAGTGTTTTCAGCATCTGATGAATTTACCTGATCTCAAATTTACCTTTTTTATTATTTTATTTCATGATTTCTATAGACCGCTACTTGAAAACTGTCATTTTCTGCCCAACATTTGCAAACACCAAAAAATACAATACAAAAAATAAATATGCAGTGTTTTGTTGTAAATTAATTGTTATATTTACATTAGATTTTTTAAGATGAATTAAATTGTTAAAGTTGTATTCATTCATTTCATTAGGCACTTTAAGGATACATTTCTATTAAATCATAAAATATAAGAATCCATACTCTGAAAAATAAAATGGATTTCATGGGGCACAAAAAAGTTCAAAAGCTTACTTTGTGGCGTTCAATCGTGAGCAAACAAGTTATGTTTACATTCATTCTCATGGTCTAACAAACATGTGGAAAGCATTTCCTTCCAGATTATTGGCATTGTGATAAATATTGATATTGCATGATATAGAAAAAAATATTATGATTATATTTTGGCCATACCGCCTATCCCTATTATAAGATACCAGATGGCCATGAGGAGTTGTTTGTTTTTAATCCATCATGAATCATATGTATTTGCGCTATTTGCAGCAATGCAATCATACCTGCTGATTCAATACACACAACTCATCACAAAGCTGAACAGAAAAGCATAACACACAAGCTTAATACTGAGACGCTAACAGGTAAATAATTATGGCCAAAAGAGGATTCTATTATTGGACTCTATTCTTGTACTTCATAATAACTTGCATGTGAAAAAGGTTCAAGAGCTATTTCTTTTTTCTAGCCACGAATTCGGCATGGAGAAAAAAACAAACAAGAAAATGACATTTCTGACTCATAACAAACAGTCTAAAGTGGTGGTAAAGCAAAAAAAAAGAGAGAAAAAGAACAAATGAAAGAGTGTGAGCGTGTGCGAGAGAGAGTTGAAACAGAAGCTCCAGTTGTAGGAAGTGTATTAGAGCTCCTTTCATTGACCCACACTGCACTTGAGTTGACAGATCTGAGCCGTGCCCACCGTCTCCATTCCTCAGTTTCCAGGAACTTCACTGGAATCTTTCTACTTTCTTAACAGTGTCTCATGTAGCTGTCTTCATACATAGTTTCACAGCCATTCAGTGGCATCCTTGATTATATAGCAGTACAGTTCTCTCCGGACAGACCAAGCTACAAAAGTGGAAAACAAAAGCTATTTCACGGCAAGGTGGCTCTGAGGCAATAAGCTTGAGTTGTGTGGGTTGTTGTAGGCGTGGTGTGTGTGTGTGTAAGAGAGCACATAAACATAGTCTTCCTCTTAGAAATCAGACATGAGTATAAGACATATAATCTGGAGACTGTCATCCATCAAACATGGAGGTTGTTCTTCTCATCGAAAGGAAACAAAAAACATGTAGAAGCGGTGAGATTTTTGCAGGGATAGGCTTTCTAAAATGCTTCGAATCCAATAAGATGCAATATATCACAACGATGCCACAAAACCAATAACAGACCTGACAGATGTGTCAAGAGCGGTTGTGATGTTCTGCGGTGACATCTCAGATCAAGTACAGAAAGCGCTGCTTGAATTGCAGATTGTGATTTCCTCTCATGGCACTCTATTTAGTTGCATTTACTAGAAAATAGCATCAATCTCAACTCTGAGATATGTTGAGAAATGAAAATTTCATGTTATTCTGATGGAACGCCTGAAAGTATCTATGAATCCTGCACTCGTGGAGGCACTCTGTAAGCTAATATAACTCTTGAAACACATGAAAACAAGCAAATCTGTGAGATTACATGCAAAATTTAATTGTAGTGCAGTCCATGACACTATTAAGAGCACTGATTCGTCAAAAAAAAAGAAAAAAGTAAAATAAAAAAAAAAACCATGAAACGCCTGCATAAATAAGTAGAAAATCACAGGAAAATATTCCACTGCTCCTGGAATTCAATTACTTAATGCAAAACCATAAGTCTAGCTGCTGCTAACTCTCAGTGTCTCTCAAACAGTAAGTACGTTTGACATTTTTATTCTTCATAGTAAGGAAAATTGTGTCGCTTAGTGTAATTTGCATGTGTGCTCTCTATTCCACAGTATGAAGCTAATGCACTTCACCAGTTTACAAAAACATTGTAGTTGAGTTGTTGTGGTAAACACGGCAGCTGGACTTTAAAGTAAATTCAATTTATGTACATGACATAGATTTGTTTGCATGTGATGATGGTAAATGGAGCTCCAAGACGAGTAAGGCTGAAAGCAGTGAAGCTGAATGGATTTCAGCACCATGGACAGCTCAATGCAATTTCTCAATGACTACATTTAGAAAACCACTCACCTCCAATATCTGGCCGCAGCTTTTTGTCATACTCCTTTAGTAAGTTGTTCAGTATTTGCGTTGCGTCTGTCTCGTGGGTTTTGGGGGCCAACATTTGATTCACAGTAACGTCGTCGTACTCATCATCCTCAGAAGCGACTGTTTGAGAACTGAAGGAATAAAAGAAAATGCATTCCACAGGTCACCGTTGAGGTCTATGTTTCAATTTATGTAAAGACAGTTCAGCCATCAATTTTTTTTAAGACAATAATGTAATAGTTACAGCAATGTGGAATAGCAGAAACTTACTAGTCACCATTTTCAGAGAAGGAGTACTAGCTAGCAGTCAGACAATAAAACCAATATGGAAGTAGAAACCATTTCACCGTTGCTCTCACATAAAAATGCCAGTTAAAGGCATTCAAAGCACTCAGTAGAACTTTAGTCACAAGCACTGTAAGTTATACTTATTCTATGCGGAATGTTTCCCAAAAACATAATCATTCAAGTACAGTGGCATGTAAAAATGTTCATACATTAGCCTCTGAACAAACATAAGTCCATTAAATGCAATTTACACTACATTTTTGACCCTGGACCACAAAACCAGTCATAGTGGTAAATAGTTTTTAATTCATACATTATCTGAAAGCTGAATAAATAAGCTTTCCATTAATTTATGGTTGGCTAAGATACAACTATTTGAATATCAGGCATCTGACGGTGCAATATATATATATATCATCTTTAAAGTTGTCCAAATGAAGTTTTCAGCAATGCATATTACTAATCAAAAATTAAGTTTTGATATATTTGAGGTAGGAGATTTACAAAATATTTTCATGGAACATAATCCTTAATATCTGAATGATTTTTGGCATAAAAGAAAAATCAATAATTTTGGCTATTGCTAAAATTATACCCATGCTACTTAAGACTGGTTTTGTGGTCTAGGGTCACATTTTAGTAGAGACCAAAGTGCTTATTAAATTAAATAATACATTTTGATTACTGCAAAACCATTGTACACTATATCCAAAAATAACAGTCTCAGTGCATCCCATTTGAGAGACCTAAATGTACAAGGTATAACTTTGTGTAGGCCTACTTTGACATTCTTAAATAACTAATTGCAATAGAGAGACAGTATTTTCTTCATTATGATAGATGAATAAATAAATACATGGAAATAGGGTGATAGTTGCTTGAATATTAAAAATATATAATGCATATACGGTTTATATTTAGCTAGCACTGTCAGTAGAGATAAAACAAAAAATAGAATGAGATATAGATGTAGAATTAAATTAAATTAAACATCAGTTATCTGGCACTTAAATAAAAAAAGTAGGTAACTGTTTGACCTATACAAATAAACAATAAATAAATTAAAAAAATTTAATGTTAACATATGACATTTGCATACAAAGTGTGCTTAATGAGCAACTCTCTTTCTTCAACAAGGACAGGTTTCATATCTGCTTCAGTAACATTATATTAGGAGAGACATATGACATATTATGCACATATTGCATGATACATTATATATATATATATATATATATATATATATATATATATATATATATATATATATATATATATATATATATAATAGATGCACATATTGCATGTTTTATATACATAATGTATTATATAATATAATGATGCAGATTTCTTGCAAATCATTTATCACAAGTTGATCAAATTCCTCCAGAGCACAATCATTGATATAATTCAATTCTGAACTGTTTAACATTTTTAAGCACCTCGACAAAATAAGCATTCACGTTTGCCAGCATTTTCACCATGTTTTCTGGCTAGGAAGGCAAACTTTAGGACATACTTAGTTCAGCACCTTTGGAACTGACAGCTCCGGGAACGACGCACACATGCGTTCTCTCCACCATGAAAAAACGCACGACGTTAGTTAAGAATAATTTAAAAGCGTGATTTGTAACATTACCAGAAACCCAGACAAACACCAATCTCACATATTACACCCACATAGATGCCGTCTGAAGATTTGACAATAGAGATCTAAGTCTTTTACGAATGCGCTACGACAAAGTAAAAATAAACAACTTACGCAAAGAATCGAATAAAGATATTTTGAGTCTTCTCAAATAGCACACATCAAAAGACTTATTCTTAAAGTTAAGTGCTAAGTGCGTACATCACATCTTCATCGCCAGACTGGTGATATATTATGTGGCATCAGGGAAGACTATAGATAAGAAACCTGCAACAGAATTCCCTGATAAACAATTAACTGATGCCAAGACAAAGAGCAGTAGCAGTGTCACTTACCATGCACGAAACACTGACAGAAGTAAGAAGTAGAGGAACAATTTGGTGGACATGTTTTAGGTGAGATTGACTCCGTGTTGAATGTGGCACACTGCACGGGGACTCTTCTAAGAAGGAAAAAGTGACACAGCTGCAGCCTTTTTCTTCCAGGCTCAATCAAAACAGTGGCGAGTAGTCGAGGTTATAGTCCAGCGGGAACGGTAAGACCTCCTTGGCTAGTGTCCGGTGCTTAAAGTTCACTTACATTGACAATTAGCGGGATCAAATAATAGAAGAGCCCCTCCTGCTCCTTGAAGTTGCGCTGCTTTCGATTGCACCACCAGATACACATACTGACGTTCACACAGAGGCAGAGCACAAACTTCCAAAGTGGACACCTTCAAACCCCTAACGCATCCGTTAGTTTCTGCAAATTACGTCATGAAAAAAACAAAGTCTGCCTTCCCAGACGCTTCGGCGCAACTTGAGATCCTCTTCGGGCACATCTGATATTTTCACCGTCGAGGAGAGACATTAAAAAGCGGCTGTTTACAGTATCGCTATCAGCTAGGTGAACGATTACCGCGCGGACTGAGTTCGAAATGGAAATTGGCGCGTAATTGCTGTAATTACTTTGCACGTGCATTGATCGCAGTGCGATTAACCCGATAATAGAGCAAGATTGAGGGTGAAGAAAATGTCATCAACCAATTTGGAGTCGAATTAATTATTACAGGGTATTATTCAATGCAATGCACCAGACTACATACATTCTGATGCTTCTAGTAACAAATAAATATAGTAACAAATATTTTTTTTTCTCTACTTTGCCGTTTGCCATATTATTGCCTGTGAAATGTCATTCGTCATTCTTTATTTCTTTCTTTTACTCTCCGAGTCGGATATACATAACGACTGCAGCTAATTTAACCTTTAAAGCTAGAGAAACGTCTATCCATACGTTGTCCTCGCATTGTTGTGTCTGTATGTGAGCAGGTGCACATATGCAGTATAATATTTGAGAGACAGCGCCGACATTTATCACCACAGGCAGCTCCCAGTCGCCCACGCACTTTGGAGAAAAAACACAAGCCCCTTTCTCTCTAGCTATGCTCTGCGTGTTGGCAGATTTTTCTTCTGACTTCTCTCTAGAAGGTTCAGTATCTGTTGTACTAAAAAGGAGTCTATTTTTGATTATTTTAAAGCAGTCCTGTTTCATTTTGTCAAAAAACTAAATTAGTAATTTATAAAATGGCGATTGTTTCAAATAGGTTTCCCCGTGGACTCCCCGTCTTCCATTAGTCGGACAAACAGATAGTCCCGCCCCAAACGCACGCTATTGGTTGACACTATGACTTGTCGAAAGCGAATGTTTGGTAACACCACATTGCAACATAGTGGTTACACTTTTTAGGAGAAATCCTCCTGAAATGTCTTAAGTCTTTTAATATAGAATAAGTATGTTAACATATATGAAATTACACACTTCAGTTTTAATAACACATAAAACTACATGTCGACCTATTTCGCGTTGTTTTCAAGTTTTTATGACGGTATGGTGTCTCCCTTTTTGGGTTAGTGAGAGCATGAACTCGGCCAGTTCAAATGCATGATAGACTATCCTCTTGTGGCTGATTACAGAAATGCAGATAGAGTAAAGCATAAGTACACACTGAACCAAATAAAAAATGAGTGCAGCTAACCACAGGGTAAAATATTTGACAAGAAAACAGCCTGCGCTGTCAATTTTAACTCACTAAAATTAAAAACATAACTTTTGGATGTAAATTGGTGCCAAACCCTCGAGCGAAAAAAAAAAAAAACACACTTGAAAACCACCATTTTGAATTTAAACAAATCTCAATCACACACACCTTAAAAGTAAAATAAAATAAAAAATAAAAAAGTAGAAAAAGTAGAGGAAATTATTGAAAAGACATTATGAATAACAATGATGAAATTATTACAGTGTACAAGTGTTTTGAATAGCCTACTAAGCTTTTAAAGCATTGACAATTGCTTTATCTGTCACTTTCTATGTTACCAAGCATGCCACTATCACTTTAAAGGGTTAGCTGCCATCTTTGCACAATAGATTAAATCAAAATAGTGACATAACCAAAACCCCTTTGGCAAAATGCATTTTCATTTTTATAAGATGTTTTTTACTCAGCAATACAATGAAATAACTGGGTAGCTCTTCGTGATACAAACATAAATCTGTAATGACATTTCTGAGTGACAGTTTCTCAACTGTACACTAGCGGAATTCCGGTCCGGCACCAGGAATAGGATTCCAAGCTCTCACTCCACCACTCAGGGGATTAAAGGTTTAAGGTCCATTGGCACGCTGTGCATTATTGTGTGAGGGATGAGTTTAGTATATTGGAGTGGTTTACACTTGCCTTACATGTATTAAAATAAAGTCTTTCTCTAAACCCACAAGAATGTGACATGTCAAATAAATGTCAGTGTGACTCTGAAGGAAAATAACAACAAATAACATCCATAAAGCATACTTAAAAAAGCACAGAAATATCTCAATTGTATATTCTATGCACAAACTGAACACAGCCGCCAGCTTCCAGCGATATGCCAGAGCATATAATATCACACACATAATGCAAAATGCAGTTACTTGATCGCACTGCTGCTGGTTTAATTTGATACCATGTATAGGAGCACTGGTTGGAAAAGCAACTTAAGTAAAGCTAAATCCTTCACAAACAGATGTGGGCCAGATGTTGCCGGCGCACAGGACCAGAGGAAGGTTTCCATATCCTCCCTGCTCCAGGAACTCTGGTCTTGATGTGTGCATGCGTATGCATGTGTGTGTGTTTTGTATAATCCCAGGAGTAATCCTAGGAAGAATCCTTCTTCCACAGTTACAGTGGCTTCTGCAGCAACCGTTCCATTAGGACAATATCATACTAAGCTTCATGTGCCATGAGATTGTGAAGAGCAGCCATGAACCCAATAAACATAAAACCCCTGCAATCCTGTGGCACATGGTCCAGTATTAACCAAAGCAAATGAACTGCATATTATTTTTGATGTAAATAATGTCCTTGTTGATCATCGTTCCTTTAAGATCATCTGTATGGGAGCATTTCCTTGTAGGCCATAAATTAAACTTGGCTTTAAAGGGATAGTTCACTGAAAAATGAAAATTCTGTCATTAATTACTCAGCTTTGTGTCGTTCCAAACCCATAAGACCTCCGTTCATCTTCGGAACACACATTAAGATATTTTCAGATGAAACTTGAAAGGTTTCTAAACCCTGCATAGATAGCAACGCATCTGACACGTTCAAGGCCCAAAAAGGTAGTAAGGACATTGTTAAAATAATCCATGTGACATCTGTGGTTCAACCATAATGTTGTGAAGCTATGTGAAATCAAACATTTATGTATCATCTAAAAGCTGAATAGATATTCAGCTTTCAACTGATGTATAGTTTGTTAGGACAGGACCATATTTGGCTGAGATACAACTATTTGAAAATCTGGAATCTAAGGGTGCAACAAAAATCTAAATATTGAGAAACTTGTCTTTAAAGTTGTCCAAATTAAGTTCTTAGCAATGCATATTACTAATCAAAAATTAAGTTTTGATATATTTACGGTAGGAAATTTACAAAATATCTTCATGGAACATGATCTTTATTGCGTTGTTGTCTATGCAGGATCAGAAAGCTCTCGGATTTCATCAAAAATATCTTAATTTGGTTTCTGAAGACGAATGGAGGTCTTACGGGTTTGGAACAACATAAGTATGAGTATTTAATGACTGAATTTTAAATTTTTGGAATTTTCTGAATTTTTGGGTCAGGTTAGTTCTAAAGATTTGCAATTAGGAGATATATTTTGAGCAACTCAAACAGAAGTAATCACAGAAGTTGGTCAAGAAACATATCAGGCAGAATTTATTGCTTCAGACATGTATGCTTTGAGGAACAGCTGTACATTTCTGGAAACATCCATTGTTGTAAAAGGGCACATTACTGACTCACTTGCACTCTTTTAATGATTCATTCTTCTATAGGCCTGAGTGGCATACAGAGGAGCTTAATGGCTCTTACAGTTGGCCTCTTAATGAGCTACACATCATCCGTGGGGTCACTTACAGTAGTTCTTTGTGCCGTCTCACTTTCATGTAACAAGTTCAGAATAGAATGATTACAGGATAAAAACCGAATCTTACTGAGTCGTACTTTCGCACTAACAAGGTCATTGTTCGCTCCTCCATTTCATTCCCCAAATAAGCAGCCATGCGTTTCGGTTGAAGGCCAGAGATGGCAATATGGTGTGACATTTCGGTTTC
Source organism: Garra rufa (assembly GCF_049309525.1). Lineage (NCBI taxonomy): Eukaryota > Metazoa > Chordata > Actinopteri > Cypriniformes > Cyprinidae > Garra > Garra rufa. Next base: position 31,819,366 of record NC_133372.1, read on the forward strand.
AAGAAGATCCGTTTTAACATGCTTGACTACAGCAGGTTCCACCTTTCTACTTTATACCTGACCTTCATTCTCTGTTTAAGAATCTGAAAAATGTATGAATAGTTAAATGTTTCTTTCATTTGTTTTCAGACCTTTTCACCTGATCATTTCACATTAGTCCACATGGTAGCGCAAAGCAAATATCACTAGGTGTCAACATTTAAGGCTTTTGCTGACTCGTTCCAACCTCAAAACCCACTGACCAATTTACAACACTGAGAAAAGAAAATGGCTGTCACATAAACAGCATGAAAAGCCAAGTTAAAAACTATTAACTGTAAAGAAATGCCACATTCTGTCAAAGCCTACAATACAACCTGCATTTTCACCATCATTCATGTCGCTCAGGCTGCACATTAGAGTAGCGTATCGGAACCATTCTCAGCTCTTCCTCACTAATGTTAAGCCGCGTCTACGTTAAAAGCAAAGCATACACAAGCTATGTACAAATGATTCGAAAGTCTTACCTGCAACCCAACCTTGTTCAACTCGCAGGATATCTTGGTCTAAAGAGTGAAAAGCTGCCTAAGGTGCACAATTCTATTTAGCTACTTGAAAAAAGCTTAGAAAAAATGACAAACGAAAGTGAAATCGTAATTGCGGGACATTCCCGAGCACTCGTATAAAGCAATCCCTCTGAAGGCAACATTTTTAGCATGGCTAAAAACTTAGCATAGCATCTGTCTGCCTTACACCGTTGATGCTAAAGCTATTAAACAAAGAAGACAAGCCTCAAGTCCATTAATACAAAGCAAGGGTTTCAGAATAAGCAATTACCCATTGCAACATAGTAGAAAATGGTTTTTGCATAGCATTTGGCCTTGCTGTACTTCTTTTCATAATTTATACTGTGATAAATGTTGATGCCAAATGCATTCATTTTTGTTCACGTCTTTTCATGACTGAGATGGTAGCTTGTGTGGCGCTCAATTCATTGGAAGATGAATGCAATAACCAGTGGAAACCGGGGAAATATAAAGTAGGAAGTCAAGGCAGATATGGCAATTTATTCCCATAGAGCTTTGAATCTATCATGCAATTTATGATATCAGGAGGAAAAATTCAACAGGAGCACTCCTCGTATAGATTAGCGAAGTGAGAGGTGCAGTAAATAAGTGCTCGGCATCGTTTTTTGCAGGGTCAGCTTGTCGTTGAATATTGAAGTGGAGAAGAAAAAGAGGTTGTGCAGGAAATGTCGTGTCGCGGTGGCGTTGTTTTTTTTTTTTTGCGTGGGCTAAACGGCTCCTTTAATCACCGGTTCCCTGTTGAGGTATGTGGCCCAGTAGACCAAGTTGAAAGTCCCAAAGAGGACCGGGAACACTATCCGGGACATCTTGTCAATTTTGCTGACGCTGTTGTAGGTCTTTTTGGGGTCCATTGCAGGCTTGGCCTCAGCGCTCTTTAACTGGACAGTGGTGCTGTTGGAGATGGTCGAGATAGCTGCATCCTTTGTGATGTTGGGGGTGAAGTTAACTCCAGACGAGCAGGCATTGTTTGGCTTTTTTGAGAGCGCAAGATGGTCTTTTTTCTGTGGTTGAGAAAGCAGAAGATATTGTTATAGTCAGGAGACTTTAAACAAGGTTGTCAATGTAAGAACAAAGCTCCAACTATCAGCTCAGAGAAAGCCCAGATAATGAACCAGTTTGAAGGTGAAACCACCTTTTAAAGGTGAAATATAGTCATGGCTAACAGAGATCTGAGTCTGAACATTAAACAATGGCCTCTGCAGGGCAAAGCAGAAGAGATTAATTAATAAAGCGACAGTACAATAATGGAGCGGTCGAGACTGCGGTTCAGACAGAGTGGATTGAACTTGGCTCAAGGATATGTGTAAACGACTTTGAGGCACTTTTCCAAGCGAACTTTCTTTTAGTTTATCACAATTACACATCTTCTCGTTCATCCATGAATGTTATAACGCTTTCAAGGACATTTTTCAACAATCAGTATGATTACTTTAGATTGAAAAGAAAATAAGCAGCAGTTCTAGCTCTGAAACTCCTGCTGTATTGCTTTTATGTTCCAGTACTTTCAGGTGGGCAGAGGTAATCTGTCACCATGCCAGCTTGTGGGGGTGGCGGACAAAAGGTTCTGAGTTGCTTCTAGCCAAACCGTTTTTTCACAATTCATCCTTGCTTAAAAGAAAAGAGCTTTCAGGTCTAAATGCGGGTGCAAACGCTTCATTAAAATAGTCCATACAAGTCTTTGCACTGTATTATAAGTTTTAAAGGGATAGTTCACCTGAAAATGAAAATTCTGTTTTGTTCCAAACTCATAAGACCATCTTTTTTTTCATCTTTGGAACACAAATTAAGATATTTTTGATGAAATCGAAGAGTATTCTGACCCTGCATAGACAGCAACACAACTACCACTTTCAAGACCCAGAAAGGTAGTAAGGACATTGTTAAAATATTCCATGTTACATCAGTGGTTCAACCTTAATTTTATAAAGCTACGAGAATACTTTTTGTGTGCAAAGAAAACAAAAATAACGACTTCAACAATTTGTAAATAAATGTTTTTTTCTCTTCCCAATCAGTCTCTGATGCACATTCACAACAGTATCACAATGCATACGTGTGCATTCCTGCTTGCAAACAACGCTGTCTATGCAGGGTCAGAACGCTCTCGGATTTCATCAAAATTATCTTATTTGCATTCCCGAAATATCTGAAATTCTGAATTCTGAAATATCAGAATTTATTTACAATTAGAATTCCAAAAAAGATCATGTGTCACTTAAGCCTGGAGTAATGACTGCTGAAAATTCAGCTTTGCATCACTGGAATAAATTAAATTTTAAAGTATTTTAAAGTCAAATTGAGAACAGTTATTTAAAATTGTTACAATATTACTTTTTTAGTGTATTTTTCTTGGGGAGCAAAAGAGATAAGACAGTCTTTCAAAAGCATAAAAATAAATTACTGACTCCAAACTTTTGAATAGAAGTATATATACACATATATACACTGCTCAAATGTTTGGGATCAGTAAGATTTATGTTTTTTTTTTTTTTTGTTCATGACGTTTCTTATGCTTATCAAGGCTGCATTTATTTAATCAAAAATAAACAGTAAGTGAAATGTTATTTCAATGTTAATCATTTTTTATATGTTAATATATTTTAAAATCAAATTTATTCCTGTGATGCAAAGCTGAATATTCAGCCTTATTACTCCAGTCTTCAGTGTCACATGATCCTTCAAAAATAATTCTTATATGATGATTTATTGTCAGTGTTGAAAACAGTTGTGCTGCTTAATATTTTGTTGGAGCCTGTGATACTTTTTTTTCAGGATGCTTTGATAAAAAGTTAAAAAGAACAGTATTTATTTAAAATAGAAATCTTTATAACAATATATACAACCGTTTAAACGTTTGTGGTCAGTACATTTTTATTCTTTCTTTTTTAAAGAAATTAATATTTTTATTCAGCAAGGATGTGTTAAATTGATAAAACATGATGTCAATTATTAGAAAAGATTTATATTTTAAATAATGCTGTTCTTTTTAACTTTTTATTCATCAAAAAATCCTGAGAAAAGAATTCCAGGTTCCAAAAAAATATGAAGCAGCACAACTGTTTCCAACATTGATAATAAAATGAATAAATCACCATATTAGAATGATTTCTGAAGGATCATGTTACACTGAAGAATGGAGTAATGGCTGATGAAAATTCAGCTTTGCGTCACATGAATAAATTATATTTTAAAATATATTCAAATCGAAAACCATTATTTTAAACTGTAATAATATTTCAAAATATTACTAAGTAAAAGCAGCCTTGATGAGCAAAAGAGAATTCTTTAAAAACTTTCAAAATCTTGAAAAAACTGATCCCAAACTTTTGAACGGCGGTGTATATGCTAGTAATGAACAGTATTTTGTATACATCAAATCCTGATCTTTCTTAAAAAAGGACCCCACAGCAGGGGCTCTAGGTTTTAGAAAGACTCCTCAGCAGGAGAGGAGGAATAAGTTGGTGTTTGATAAAAAAAAAAGTGAGGGTGACATTTAAGAAAGCTGTGCTCGAGGTCCAGATCTGACCTTCAGAGGTCTGACTGTAGAGCCTTTACTAACAAACTCACCACAATGACATGTGCACTGACCGCTCTTTGAATTCTGTTTGTCCACTGCGAATGAAAAATTACCACCTGGGTAAAAATAGATCTTGCATAAGGAGAAACCTGGCATTTACATGTACATCAAACAAGCAGCTCTCAGAAATCTCAATGAAGTGGCTGGTCTGAAGGGCATTCTGGGTAAAGGCTAAATATTCATCCTGTAGAATTTCAAAATGTGACATCCATCAGCAGCTAACACAAATACAGCTCATCTAATAAAGCAGTTGACATTTGAGTTAGTGTCACCATCTGAAATGTTGTGACTGAGCACTCTCAAGCTGTCCGGGTGTCTCAAAACAATTAGAAAAAGAGTATTATATAATCGTGATGTATTGTAGCCTTCGCGTCAAACAGGACTGAACTGTCATGTTATGCAACTGCACTCAACAAAGACTCTTTCTGATGTTTTCCTTGAACACCACATATGCACAAACGTATGAAACATACTAAACTTACTTTAGGTTGCTGAGCCTCCAAGGCCTTCTTTCCATCCCATGCCCAGCTGCGTTTGGTGAAGTAGTTGACTGTGGCAAACTCAATAAGAGCAGAGAACACAAAGGCATAGCAAACTGCGATGAACCAATCCATTGCGGTGGCATATGCTACTTTGGGGAGAGAGTTGCGAGCGCTGATGCTGAGGGTGGTCATGGTCAACACTGTGGTCACACCTGTGAATGATCAAACACATGGATATTTTGAATATTATAAAATGAAGAGCTCTCTTAAGCAAACAAATAAGTAGATTAATTAAATATTCTACCATTCAAAAGTTTAAAAAGATTCAAAATTTCTAATAATAAAGTCTCTTATGCTCACCAAGGTTGAATCTATTTGATCAAAAATAAAGTTAAAACAGTAATGTTGTGAAATACTATTAAAATTTAAAATAACTTTCTATTTTGATGTATTCATGTGATGCATAGCTGAATTTTCAGCAGAAATTACTCCAGTCTTCAGTGTCACATGATCCTTTAGAAATCATTCTAATACAGTTAAAGTCAGAAGTTGCAGAATCTGCGAAAAAGTAAATAATTTTACCAAAATAAGAGGGATCTTACAAAATGCATGTTATTTTTTATTGAGTACTGACCTAAATAAAGTATTTCACTAAATTGAATATAGTACACATAAGAAAATAATAGTTGAATTTATAAAAATGTCCCAGTTCAAAAGTTTACATACACTTTTTTTTACATAGACTTTTCACACTGAGGACAACTGAGGGACTCAGCAACTATTACAGAAGATCAAATGCTCACTTGCTTCAGAAGGGAATATGATGCATTAAGAGCTGGGGGTGATAACTTTTGAACAACAGGGTAAATTTAACTTATTTTGTCTTCTGGGAAACAATCTTCTATAGCTTCTGAAGGGCAGTACTAAATGAAAAAAGATGATATTTAGGCAAAAAAAAAAGAAAAATGTACACATCTTCATTCTGTTCAAAAGTTTACACCCCTGGCTCTTAATGCATAGTTTTTCCCTCTGGAGCATCAGTGAGTGTTTGTGCCTTCTCTAATAGTTGCATATGAGTCCCTCAGTTGTCTTCAGTGTGAAAAGATGGATCTCAAATCAAACAACCATTGCTAGAAAGGGTTCAAATACACAAAAATGCTGAAAAAACAAAAAATTTATGGGACCTGAAGAATTACTAAATTACTAAAAAAAACAACAACTGTGGATTATTCAGGTATTATACTACAGGGCCGTTGAATGCTTGAATCTGATTGGCTGACGAACGTTCCAGAGGTGTGCATTATATTCAGGGAAACGCACGGCGAACGTAGTTCCAGGCAGCTTTAGACCGCAGTGCATGTCTATATCACTTCGCCATACGATTTCAGTTATTTCAAAGGTCCTTACAGCCCAAAACAGCAAAATAACTAAAACCCACAATGACACTGGCCAAACTAAATACAGTAAACATCAGGATAAACACGACAGATTATTTCCATGTTTTTTTCCACCATATATAACGTTTTATTATGTACGGAAAGCACTCTCGCCCTCTTCTCACTCACCTCACAGACGCACACACATAACAGTACAGTTTGCACTCGCGTTAGCATTCGCGCTAATGTTGTTAGCGCTGCTCTGACGATTAACGACTTAAAACGACATGACAGCTCTCACGCGAGGAAACAACGGCGTGGTCTTGAAGAAAATGAACTTAAAGTTTAACTGTTAGAGATGATGCTGCCAGTCACCCTTGAGAGACACAGACATGAGAGAGGTAAAGTCAAACACTTAAGTTTCTCTCCCATCTCTCTTTCCGTCTGTCTGCTTGTCTTTCGGTCTGTCTAAACTTCATTATTAACGGCATTATTTTGCTATTAACAGCCCAAGCTTCGTTACTAGTTCTAAAATGACGTTTTGGAACTAGCAACGAAGCTGTTGAATGAGCTGCGTAAGAAATTAATCCTACTCACAATAGTGTTTTAAGGATAAAAACCGGACGAATGTTTTGAAATATATCACTTGATCGATGTCTTGAGATGTGGTAACTGTAGTATAAGCGGAATAATTGACTTCGGGCAGTAGAATTCTACGAAAATAATGCACACCCGAGGTGTAACGGCCACTCCGCTTCGCGTCGTGACCGCATTACCACCTCGGGTGTGCATTATTTTCTAAGAATTCTACTGCCCGTCGTCAATTATTCCTTACATAACACAGTAATAAGAATCAAGTGTATGTAAACTTTTGAACAGGGAATTTTTATAAATTCAATTAATATTTTCTCTTGTGGGCTATATGAAAACGTCTTTTATGTTAAATATCTTATTCAGGTGTATGTAAACTTTTGATTTTTGCGGATTAATATTTTTAAGGAAACCATGATATAATACAATTTTAAAAATAAACAAATAAATAACACTTCAATTTAGCAAGGACACATTTCATTTATCAAAAGTGGCAGTAAAGACATTTATAATGTTACAAAAAAGTTGAAGACTTAAGTAATAGCTGTTTAATTCAGTTCAGCTTTGCCATCACAGGAAGAAATTACTTTTTAAAATATATTAAAATAAAATAGTTATTTTAAATTATAACTCTATTGTAAAATATTACAGTTTTCACAGCATTTTTTATCAAATAAAAGCAGCCTTGGTGAGCGTAAGAGACTTCTTTTAGAAACATTAAATTATCCAAACTTTTGACAGGTAGTGTAAATGAAAAATCTAATAGACATTATAATCGAATTCCTTAAAGTTTGCATCCATAAATCAAACAACACGCTTCATTAACATTTTACATTTCTTTAAAACGTATAAGAGTTACAACACAATTTCTTCTACAAAATATCCAGGCATATAACGCTTATAAAATAAAATGATTTATGTGGCGAAAACAATCACAGTAATCCATCAAAACATTTCAGTAGCAGCAGTCATTTTGCGAATGCCGCTACCAGTGAGCAGGGAAATTTTGTCTTTCATCCAATATCATTCTTTTAATATTTAAAATTCTGTGCATGAATAAAATATTGTTTCATGAATCATAAACTCATCTTAACAACAAAACAAAGCACGCCAGCTGGGAATACTGACATTAAGATTCTTTCATTCCCAGAAATGCAGTCCTTATTTTTTTATCGAAGAAAAAAATGAATAGAAGGTAGCACTGAATGGTCAAACACAGCAGCACTGCAGTTCAGATACAACTGTTTTTTTTTTATATCTAACATGCCCTCAGTATCATTATAATTCTTTATGCAAAGCATCTGAGAATAGCTCTCGATAAGTGAGGAGCGGAGGTGTGCTGTCCCTGTCAGAGGGAGATCTGCAGATTGCCCCAGGCAGCGGTCACAGAGACTTTTAGACATAAATAGGTATGGTACTACAGTCCCTCAAGCATACGGCTCGGGGATTTCTCAGCCTCAGGCTATGCAAATAAAACACTGTCGCATGTGCGATTTCAGTGAGTGGGTCTTTTGAGGCTCCGTTCATGGATATTTGTATATTTATGTGTGTGAGACAGCGTTATGTTTTGATGTATCCTTTGTTGGCCAGTCATAGAGATGTTGTTTGCGTGGGCACATATTCCTTGTGGACTGTCTGCTCGCTTTGCTGATTATTGCCAAGATACAATGCAAGGCCTCAGAATTGAATAAGAACAGCGGTGTGAATTCAAAAACAGTCATCCGAGTGGATTAGCTCTTCATTCGCTCTGATTGCATCAGTCAATTCAGATTTCCATTTTGATGAGAATTATCGATGTACTGTACAAAGCAAAACATTAAATGATATACCAAAAGGAGCAACAGCTGAGGATCCATACATGCTAGGTGAAAAGGGAATATAGTTATAAAAAAGGCTAAGGCTCTGCATACAATCAGATCTGGATGAGTATATATTTGATGCTGATGAGATTTTAAAAGTGCAAGTTTTTTTAGTCTATAATAACTGGAGAATGCTATTAGCATTAGCAGGATGTAGTTATGGCATCAACCAGTGGAGGCTAATGGAACCATGCTAAACAGTGTTCTTATTTCTATCTAAAGCTATTTAAATAGTTTTTGGTGATTTTAAAGGCACAGTATGTAATTGCTGCTAGAGGGCACATATTCAAAACAAACAAAGAAACAAAGGAATATTTTCATGACGCTATGATTGAGTGTGGAATCATATGAGCTAATGTATTAAAGATTCATTAACATCACTATTTTATGAAGCAGGATGTGGCTGAAAGCCGTGGAAGCGAAACAAGGCCGCTGGAGCAATTGCTAATGAGAGACGAGCGCAATACACAGCTTGAAAGCAGCAGAGCTTCTAGTATGTCATATTCGACTACTTCCGCTCTGTCCGGTCATGCATATGTGGGGTAAAGAAAAAAAAAACGTTTTATCATATTAAATACATTTTAGTGTGTTGAAAGTTCTGTTATAATGCTACTTTATGCGTTCATTACCTGTCTAATAAAATGCATAATATAGTAAAGAGTCTTTGATGTTTTCATGTTTTCTACAAAATAAAACCAGAAATTGAGGGCGACGTCACTGGCAGGTGCCGTAGTGACAAGGGACTAGATAGGGACACTAGTTATAATGGCTTATTTCTATAGATTAGGGATGGGCAACTGGCGGCCCACAATGTCTTTTAGTATGGCCAGCTAGATCATGTTAGACTTGGATGATCAAATTTCAAAACATTTGAAAAGTAAGTCACGTAAAGATAGCTTTCAGTTTATGATGTTAATACTATCTCCAACCAGGAGAGATCGCTAGTTTTCAGCCACTCCCCTTATTAATTACAGCTAAAGGCACACTATGTGATTGCTGCTAGAGGGCGCATATTCAAAACAAACAAAGAAACAAAGGCATAGGTTGATGATTCTATGATTGAGTGTGGAATCATGGAAGTTGCTGTCTACTAGTGATGCACGGATGGCGGTTATATCCGCGGGCGCTGCGGATAATCCGCGGGTCGGGTGGGTCGGGTAATAAAAAAATGCATTCTGATTATTTGCGGGTGGGTCGCGGGTGGATGAGATAAATCAATAATGATGCAAATATTAACTACATTTTCTAAAACTTTAACGTGTTTTAAATATGTTTTTCATCAGGCAGAGACGATTTCATTTGTGTGCGTGTGTGTGTTTGCCTGTTCTAAGTTTTTGGTGACAGAAACGTTGACATTCCATATAAAGTTTGAAGGGAGTTATGCCTGTGCTAATGCTATTGAGCACGGTAATGCAGCGGTGTAGTGCATTGGTCGCTTTGCGTTTACCCACGTCTCTGATGCGCATCATTCAGAAGTGTCCTGCATTAGCCAAAATCATGACAGTCTAACACATGAATAGCTAATTCAGTCGCATGTTAATAAATTGAAATATTCCCTAAAAACACCCAGTAAAGACAGTGATGTGGTCAGGACCGTGGCGCCGGCTTCTTTTGAAATATATTTGACGATTTTGCCTGATGCGTCCATGCTGCCTGTTCATTCTTACGCGAAAGCATGTCAGGCTAGGCGCGCAGTGGTAGGCTATAATTATTATTGATTACTTATTTGAATCAGTAGATTATAATGAAAACAATACCTTAAAAATGAAAAGAAGCAGATTTTTATGCTCAGACCTTTCTTAAACTGGTGAACCCCTGTAAACTTCAGTCCAAGCATGCGTTCAAATACTAAGTTCAGAGCGGCTCTAATAGAGAGAAAACCCGACCGATTTCGTCAGAGATTGCGGAGAGTCGCATCCAGATGTCAGTTAACGTTATTCTTTTCTGCATGGATTTGGCTTAAAATCATGAGTGATAAACGTATAAGTGTGCAGCGATTTGCAGATCAGCTGAATCAATCTGCTGTTAACAGGAACCATCAATTTATCATATCATCATGCAAAACTAAGAATTACAATAAGTGTAATATGACGATCGGGTGCGGGTCGGGTGCGGTTATCTAAATCAGAGAAAAATATAGGTGCGGGTGGGTGGCGGGCGGATAATTTATTTGAAGCTGCGGATTCGGGTGACGATTGAGCCCATCCGCGCATCTCTACTGTCTACATATCTACTCTAATGAAAACATTCACTAACATTAGCGAATAATAAATGAAAAACTGACCATGAAAACAGTATTTTCCAGTCAAGATGGTAAATCTTTTTACCAAGTTCAAGGAGATATTGATAAGTTTGGAATATCTTTTATTTAAATCGTCATCACACCGCTTCACACAAACAACGGGGAGTTGCGCTTGCCTCAAATTTCAAAGGTAAAATTCATAGTCAACAAAACCTTTTTGCCAAATACATGACAGAAATGTGAGGTTAAAAATGTCTTTAAAGGTCTTTTTAAAAATACTGCAGATACCCGGTTACATTACAGTACCATATAGAATAACAATTTTTTTGAATAAGCCCTTTTAACTGTCCTCTTAGGTTGTTTTGAGAATATTCTGTAGGCCACTAACAGAAAAATAGGACCTCTGTTAATTTGTTTGTTGTATATACTCTGCACAATCTGACTTTGCTGCAACATGGAACAAACTGCTGGTTCATCTGGCCAGAGGACAACAGGTCCCCCGACTGAGCCTGGTTTCTCCAGAGGTTTTTTCTCCATTTCTGTCAGTGACAGTTTTGGTTCCTTGCCTTTAATACTGTACAGCTGCTTTGACACAATCTGTATTGTTAAAAGAGCAATAGGAATAAAGATGACTTGACTTGACTTGACATTTACAGACAATGCAATTGAGATTTTTAAAATTGGCTTGTTCGGATAATATTGCTGTCAACTGACAACAAAATTTCCCTTCTGAATTAGCATAACTGCTAAGTTTAATAAAAGTTAATAAAATCTTTAAAAACAAATGAAACTTATTATACTTTAATTGTCTTAAAAAAACAAAGACAGTATAAAAGGTGTGTGAATGTGAATTAGTAATCTGGCCCCTTGGTATAAAGGAGAAAAAATGTTGGCCCTTATCACTATCAAATTTGCCCATCCCTGCTCTAGATTTAACATTTTTGGAAACATTTGGGGTAATGAATGTAAACAAGTCAACAAAATATATAACACTGTTCTAGTGTTTTTTGGATATTTTAATTAAGAAAATCTTACATATTGTGCCTTTTTAAGATGAAATACAATAAAATACAACTATTAATTAGATAAAAGACTTTCATTCAAAAAAAAAAAAACTTAAAGAAGAAATAGGAATGTTCCCTTGCCAACTAACTAAAAAAGTACTAAATTTACAAAAACTAAAACAAAATTATAGCTATATAGAATTATTTAAAAATACAAAAAATAAATTAAAATGAAAACTGAAAATACAAAAATGAAAGTTAATTTAAAAAATTAGACAAAACTCTGGATTACTAAAAAGTTTAGTTTAAGAAATCTAAGATAACAAGAGAAGGTTAGTATTAGCAGTTTCTTAACTTTTCAAACAAATCACCTGAGTTATAAATACTAAACAGCTAATTTTGGTTTTCTCAATTAAGATGGTATAGTTACCACATTAACCAACGGGGGATAACAGGGCCATGCTAATCAGTATTGCTATTGCTAACTAGAACTAAATCTATTAACAATTAAAAATAAGTATCAGACAAAATCTTCTAGGTAATAAGGTTACAAAAATTAAAAATGGAAAAAAATGAAAGGTATATAGAAATATTAAAAAATAAAAATGTTAATGGCACCATTCATGAGGGAGGTGACCTGTTTGTGTAGATTAATGAGATTTGAGATTAGATTTGCGTAGATTCCCTACATTGTGACCAAATGTCCCAAACAGTATATTAATACCATTAATTTTGACCTTGTGGGGGCATTTTTTTAGGTCCTCATGAGGAAAAAAGCTTATAAATCATACAGAATGAAGTGTTTTGAAAATCTAAAAATGCAAAAGGTTTCCTGTGAGGGGTAGGGTTTGGGTATATAAAATAGGGTTTGTACAGTAGAAGAACTGTATAGAACCCATAATGACAGGAATACCTGTATGTGTGTGTGTGTGTATAAAAAAGAAAGCACTAACCAAAGACAGTCCTGGCAGGGACAGATTCACGGTTGAGCCAGAAAGAGACTTGGGACAGAATGACAGTCATGAAGCAGGGCATGTAGGTCTGAATCACAAAGTAGCCGATCTTCCTCTTCAGGTAGAAATGGGCCATCATGACTGTGTATTGACCTGCAGGGGGAACAATGAAACAGAAGAAGAACGAAATGAGAGAAAGGATGAGAACAGAAAATAGTGATGGAAAAATAAGTAAGAGAAGAAACAAAGGGACTAAGAGAGGGAGGGATAGAGTGTGATTAAACTCTTGGGGGGATAAGTGCAATGCAGCTGAGAGGTTTAAAGAGAAAATGAGAAAAAGAGAGAGAGAGGTGGTGAGAAACAAGTCAAGGGAAAACAGAGACATAATAATATGAGTCAAATCAAAACAAATGGGAAGTGATGTGATTATGGAATTTTCCAACAATACTGTCAGTATTCTTTTTAGTATAAAGGGAGGCACTTTTGACTTTTAGTTTGTGGTCTCAATAGCACCAGATAGTGGACAGTTACTGTATTGTCTGACCACAAAGATGATCTGAATTTGTTCTAGTGAATAAAAACTGCATAAATCGATCAACTATTCTAAACAAAAGTGACATTTATGCTGTGTTTAAGAGCTGTCACACTGTGCACTGGAACATGGTGAGGTAAATCATTAACTGGAATAGAAAAGAGAATACAGAGTGAAAAAACATTATATATCCTGTTAACCAAGTGAAGATTGAATTTGAAGCTTTAAAAAAAAATCCTTTTGAGCCACACAGTCTGATAAACTATAGAAAATCCACTGATGACTGCTGCTTTCTCCTGGCAAAATCGGATTTTTGTGTCCCACTAATCCCTTGTCACAATCTGCATCCTGCAGGCTCTCTCTCTCTCTCTCTCTCTCTCTCTCTCTCTCTCTCACACACACACACACACACACACACACACACACAAACTCTTCTGTCTCTCGCTCTTTCAATAGTTCCATCCATTCTGTCAGGCCAGGCCATCCGCGTTTAGGATATACTCTTTTTCGGCTCACAGAGACAGAGGGACCAAAAAAGGGGAGAAAACAACAGAGCAAAAGCGCAAAATCTAGTCAGGATCAGAGGGGACAGATCAAGTGGATCAGATGAAAAGGACGACAAGCTGTTGAACCTTGGAAGTCAAGGAAAAGTTTGAACGTTGTGAGGGCCCTGGGGGCAAAGATGTCCTCGTCAAGAGGGGCTCGACGTTTCCCATTCGTCTCGCTCGCCCCTTTATTTCAATGACCGGGAAGAAAGCACAACTGGCAGTGCCCCATTTCAGATATTCCACCTTGGATGTGCCCTGCGGGGTGGGACTCTTCTGAGAGCTGCAAACATGCGACTGTGGTGGATTTTACTGCTAAGCTTTTGGAGTGTTTATGGAGAACTCCCATTCATAGCAGAGAACAACGCTGCCATGCTGGTCAACTGGTGAGTGGTTTGTTTTTCTTACACTCAAAGAAAAATAACACAGCGTTGAACGTCAACATGAACGGATGAGCACCTGAGGGGGGTCAGCTTCTAAATAAATTCGAAACAGTTGGGAAGGGCAGGTGCTATTTTCTGGATGGGAGTTCTTATTAATAAAAGGTGACAGGTTATCTGGATGTCTTTACAGTGCGGGCCGAGTGATTGAATGTTGACATTTCCACTGGAGATAATTTTACCCTCTGTTTGGCAGACTCTAGAAGGTCTTTTTCCCTTACATTCTTCTCCAATGGGTTTTCTAAGTTGAGCTAATGACCCTGCGTTCATGATATGAAGTCCTGGTGGATCTATTTTTAACTTTGTAAAGAGGTTTGCACCTCAGATTAGCAGCGGTAATGACCAGCTGACCTTTGTCCTGGAAGTCAGCCAGGGCAAAAATCGGAAGACAGGGATGACAGGTTAAGTCCTGCCAGAAAGGAATACCGTGGCCTTAAAGCTTGTTTCTAAAAGTGTTTCTGGCCACCTGATGACAGTTGGAGAACTTTGATGTGTAAATCAAGAGAGATGGCTCAGCAGGGTTTAAAACATGACGTGGTCAGCATAACTGAGCATGATAATGTCTTATTGAATATGAGTGTATGCCAGCTCAGCAGAGTTCTCCATATATGTACATCCATAAAGGCGGAACATGGGGAAGCCCCCAACCCCACCCCCCACACATGATTACAAAGCTAGAAGCAGAAATGATATGAGTGTATTACCAGTCATCTTTACATAACCGAATTAAGCAGATGCCGCCTATGCCCCCTTCTCCCCCTCGCTCGCCTCCCATGTGTCTCTCGCCGGCTTGAGCCAATGGCGGCCGACCGACGTCACATGGTAAAAGCACAACTGATGGGGAAGCACAAGGATTAACCCTCCAGACCCAATGGCTTGGGATAAGTGTTGTTTTCTCCCCTCCCTCTCTCTCATCTTCATCTCTTCCTGTACTCTCGCCGGTCCTAGAGACAGCTGGCCGTGAGTGGGAGGCAGACTGAAATCCTCATCACTCATTTGTCATCCAGCTTGATTTGAAAAAGCTATAATCACAGGAGGGCTATCACTTTATTTAAGACAGACAACATCACTGTGTAGGAGAATAAAACTAAAATGGACACATTCTGGTTCAGAAAATAATGCATAAGAATGAGCCAGAGAATGAACCTGGACCACAAAAACAGTCATAAGGGTCATTTAAGGGTCATTTAAGTCATTATTATTATTTTGAATTGAGTTTAGAGGACTAGTTCACTTCCAGAACAAAACATCTTCAAAAAGATGTTGTCTTTCTTTCTTCAATCGTAAAGAAATTTTGTTTTTTGAGGAAAACATTTCAGGGTTTCTCTCCATATAATGGACTTCTATGGTGCCCCTGAGTTTGAACTTCCAAAATGCAGTTTCAGTGCAGCTTCAAAGGGCTTTAAATGATCACAGCCAAGGAATAAGGGTCTTATCTAGTGAAACGATTAGTTATTTTTTTTTTAAATGTACAATTTATATACTTTTTAACCTCAAACGTTTGTCTTGTCTAGCTCTGCGTGAAAAACTACCATCTCATTTTCTCCACCAACTTAAAAATCGCCCTACATTGCTGCAGAAGTACCGACCCAGTGTTTACAAAGTGAACATGCAAAGAAGGTCAAATGCCCTTTACAAAAAAAGATAAAACAGCGATGTAGGACTATGTTGAAAATGAGACTTACCCTCGAGGAAGAGTTTTTCGACATACCCTCGGAATACACCGAGTTCACTCAGCTAGAAAAGACGAGCGATTGAGGTTAAAAAGTATATAAATTGTAATTTTTTAAGAAAATAACCGATCGTTTCACTAGATAAGACTCTTCTTCCTTGTCTGGGATTGTTTAGAGCCCTGTGAAGCTGCATTTAAACTGCATTTTGGAAGTTCAAACTAGGGGCACCATAGAAGTCCATTATATGGTGAGAAATCCTGAAATGTTTTCCTCAAAAAACATAATTTTTTTAACGACTAAAGAAAGAAAGACATGAACATCTTGGATGACAAAGGGGGTGAGTACATTATCTGTAAGTTTTAGTTGTGGAAGTTAACTACTCCTTTAATACATCACTGTTAGGATAGAACAAAATTTGGCCTATTTGAATATCTGGGTGCAAAAAAATCGAAATAATTAGAAAATCGCCTTTAAAATTGTCCAAATGAAGTTCTTAGCAATGCATATTACTAATCAATTATGTTTTGATATATTTACGGTAGAAAATTTACAAAATATCTTCATGGAACATGATCTTTACTTAATATCCTAATGATTTTTTGGCAAAAAAGGAAAAATGATTATTTTGACCCATAGAATGTATTTTTGGCTATTGCTAGAAATATACCCGTGCTACTTAAGACTGGTTTTGTGGGCCAGGTTCACATATGTGACCCTGGACCACAAAACCAGTCTTAAGTCGCTGGGGTTTGTTTGTAGCAATAGCCAAAAATACATTGCATGGGTCAAAATTTTAGATTTTTCTTTTATGCCAAAAATCATTAGGAAATTAAGTAAAGATCATGTTCCATGAAGATTTTTTTGTAAAATTCCTACTGTTAATATATCAAAATGTAATTTTTGATTAGTAATATGCATTGTTAAGAACCTAATTTGGACAACTTTAAAGGTGATTTTCTCAGTATTTTGATTTTTTTGCACCCTCAGATTCCAGATTTTCAAACAGATGTATCTCAGCCAAATATTGTCCGATCCTAACAAACCATACATCAATAGAAAGCGTATTTATTGAGCTTTCATATGATGTATAAATCTCAGTTTTGTAAAAATTAACCTTATGACTGATTTTGTGGTCCAGGGTCACATATATTCTAAAGAAACGTTTTCCAACAGCAACACTGTAAAGTTACAGCAGGCGTCCGCATCTCTCTCGCCTCCCCTGAGACCATTGACTTTTAACAGACACCCTCAAAAGCATGCAGTGGGGTTGGTGGAGAGGTAATTGAAAATAAATGGGAGAAAGTCGCATGAGAGGAGGCAATGCCTCCATCACAATATGATTGGATATGACTGGTTATGATCAGCTGTAATTGGTTGATGCGATAAATCCTGCCTCGTGTTTGTGCGCTTTTGCGAATCAGTCTGAATGAACAATATAATGGCATTAATGGGAAGACTAATTTAAAAATTAAGAAGACAACTCACACACTTAGATATAACCACATTGTTACACCAAAATAAGACATAAAAACATAATCTGTGGGAGTTTTTTAGTGAGTAATCATCTTGGTGAAATTTAAAGTAAATCTATGTGTCTTTGACCAATTTTTACCAAGCTTTGATGATCCGAAAATTAAAAAAACAGTTAAAAGTTAAAGGGATAGCTGAACGTAAGGTTGAATCACAAATCTTGCACCACTGACACTCATTGCAATGAATGGAATCAGATCAGAGAAAATGCTTTACCTCTACTTGTGCTGATATCTTCCGTACTAGCAGTGTGACCAATCAGATGGTATTGGTTGAGACGTGACCCTTCCTCTGCCACTACCACAGATTTGCCAGGGCCTTTAGTCCACTTATACACCACTTCTGAAAGAGGGTAGGCATCTGTAAAAACACCCAGAAGTTTACACTTTATAACTGTCACCATGTTAGATTATGCAATGATATTTATTAACCACACACTGCGAGTGCCTGGAAGATTAGTTTGAATGTAATGTAATCTGTTTAGTACTGTCTTTGAATAAGGTTGCATAAGTGTTACCCACGCTTGATTGTACTTGTAAGTTGATTGCATTGCGATTTGCATGCAGGCAACTTTCATTTCTCAGATTTAGAAAGTGTCTACACTTGTCAATCATGAGGAAATATCTGAGTTCTTTATCAACAGGGAGTGTGTTTTTCTGACTCTGCCAAGTGTAGAGCCGAGGTAATAAATTTAATCATTTGCACCTGTGTTGAATAATATGATCAGACCGTGAGGGTTAAAAAAAGCGATTCTCACAGACACCTGCATCTCAGTTGAAGACAACAAGCATATTTTTGAAAAAATTGTGTAACCCTTGTATTGTCCTGGGGAAGAAAATATGTAATGCACTATAATTATTTTTTATTATACATTTACAGACTGTAATCAATTCATATTCAACACAATGTGAAACAAAATTTCCACTAGATGATTGTTTCACATAAAATAGCTGCAGTGAGGTTTTTTTTCTACTTTCACCCCCTCCCACCATCATGACATTCAATCTTGTAGCAAAGCATTAATCCTGCCACTCTCATGCCGGATGTCTCCATCACAATTAAGATTGACTTCGACCATCTAGACCGAGGGATTATTCTGCCAACCGTCTACACGTCACACAGTCGCACATAGCCTAGAATACCCCCAGCAAATTCCTACAAGCTGCCAATTCTCCTCTACTCTTCCCCTGACTAGAAAAAATCAAACTCACTATCGATATTGCTACAAATCTTCTGACTAAATCATGCCTAACACATATTCATAACTACATGCTTCTCTAAATCACTTTTGAGAAGCACTTAAACACTGTTCAGTTAAGGTGAAAACTCTCATCTGGAGGTTGATAATGCTGTCCTTTTATTAAAAAACTGTGCCAAATTTAATTGGATAACCGCAGAAAAGACTTTTGCATGTTGAAATACTGTAATAATGTTATGTAATATGTAAGCCATTCTCATAGACACTTCTCAGAATAAACAGTCCACCTGAGGACAGGTCCACACATTACCTGTTAAGACTCTATAGGTCAACAGCCAAATGAGATTGTAAAGCTAATACTATGTACTGGGTCAGAGCATATATAGGTAGTTAGTTCAAAATGCTGGCAAGTCTTATTATTTTCTAGTCTTAAGTACAGCATTTTGCCATCCCATGCTCTTTTGGGAGAGATATACATTAAAAAATTAACAAATAAACACCTCACACCAGCTTTTTATTCATGAAACATTAACAGAATTCATAAATATATATATACATGTTTACATTCAAATCGATGCTGTTTATTCCATTGCACTTTTTTTTTTTTTTTTTTTTTTGCATGTTGCGGTTCTGCTAATTCCTCTATTTTCTTTACCATTGAACAAATCAAGTATCCCTGAGCTGTTGTCATGCTTATATTCTGCTTTATCTCAATTTCTGGCACACAAGAACAGAGCATATTACTCCTGTCTTCATTATTGTGGATTTATGGTATGAACCTTTACAGGCTGTTTGTGACATTTCAGACTTTTTGAGAAATCTGAACAAAACCTGGATTTTTGGGGGGGTTAGATTGCAGTTCTCATAAGGACAGTGTTTGAAGCAAGTTTAGGAGAGTACAAATAAAGAAACTAATGAGTGTAAAGACAGTATTGGGGCTAATTATGGGTGGTGATTGTAAGTGGATCTAATTGGATTGAATTTAGTGGACATCAGCGGATCCTAATAAGCTCTGAACTCGTTTAGGTTAAAATGAAAAACTATACACTTTGTCAAGCCTACTATGGATCGAATTAAGGAAGAGATTGAAAGTGTATATAGTGGTAGTGTTATGAAAATCATAGTAAAATTATAAAGGTACAGTAATGTATAATATGTATTTTGTCTGTTTTTTGACATACTGTAGTCTGTAGACTTTAGGGAAAGAGCATTTGACAAACCAAAGGAAGTGACAAGGTCTAGGTAACGGAGGACAAAAGATTTCTCATAGGTTAAGAGTTGAGGCTTGAGGGAAACAGATGCGACAAGGTCACCATAGTGAATAGCCTGTAGAATAACCTTCGTGCTCATACACGACTGAAACACTTTCCAGTGAAATGACATTGTTTAGTGTGGACTGACTTGGCAGTATTTATGTGCACATACGCAAGTTTAGCTAACTCTTGAGAGCCAAATCTTTGAGGAAATGTCCTCACAAATACATTGAAACATCAAAACCTACAAAATGGTGGTCAACTTGATGAAATGTTACCATTAATATAGTTAAACTAACATGTTTTTGCAGCTTATTTTATTCCAAGTCTAAATCAATCTTATATCTAATGTCAGGGTTTCCATTTTGTTTGTGCATCACATTTACAGCGCACTCTTGCCTTTAATGTAATAGCCTTTTAGCATTTCAAATCTATGACTATGTGAAGTAACTGAATTACACTGCAAAAATGTTTTTCCTACTTAGATTTTTTGTCTTGTTTCCAGCCAACATATCTAAAAATTCTTAAACCAAGAAGGATTCTAGATGAGTAAAAATTATTGTCTTGTTTTCAGAAATTAAGTCAAAATTAAGTAAAAAAAAAACAATGGGGTAAGCAAATAGAATCTTATTTCAAACAGAAAACAAGATTATTTTTCTTACACAATTGGCAGATTATTTTGCTTGTTTCAAGCAAAAACACACTTAATTTTGACTTGGTTTTTTTTTCTGAAAACAAGACAATATTTTTTATTTCTAGAAAACCTTTCTTGATTACATATTCTTCAAGATTTCTCAAAACCTGTTAGCACTTAATTAATTTTCAAAAAGTGACAATCTACAAAAGTTACATGGGTAAAATAATCAAAAAGAATTAAACTGAAATAACAATAATTGTATTTTGTTGTTAATGTAAAATATAGAGTATTCAGAAATGCTTGAAGCACTGGCCTTTAATAACCTTGATAAGGTGCCCTAAAATGACCCTAATACTTTATATTCTCTAGCTAGTGACATCTTTAGACATTAGCTCAGCAGGATGAGAAGCAAACACAGACAGTATTCTTAAAGCTACAGGATATATTTGTGATTGCAAATGCAGTTTTCTCTGTTTGTATGTTTAGACATTTTAAATGATTTTGCATTATTTTTGCTTATTCTTTAAATAACACTATTCCCGTATCTCAATACATTATTTTGTAGAACTACCTCACACAGTATATCCTCCATTGCTGACCTACAGTATGCCTTTTCTTATTTCTCTCTCAAAACACTCTGGGAAGAGATATATTGGATTAATTTGAACAAAAATATGATTCACCATTGGGGACCTTTACAAGGTTGAATCATCCCACAGTAATCTTTGGTCTATATAATCTTTTGAGGTGAGTCTGCTGGCATAAGAACCCGAAAGCTGTACTAAAGTACGGGAAGCGCTAATTCTAAAAATACTGTATACTGGTACTGACGTCATCAAATAAACCTTAATGGACATAACAGAAAGTAGACTACGGTACATACAGACTGAAGAATATGGAGTGAAAGACAAAGAGAAAAATATCAGAAAATAGCTATGTACTATTTTTGCTGTTGTTTATACATCAAATCTTGCTGAATAATAGCTTTATGAATGAACTTTTCACTCGGCAGTCTGTACATCTAAACTAATATAATTTCAATGGTAACCAAAATATTTAATCTCTATTTATTAATTTTTCAGACCATGTAATAACTGGGTTAATGTACAATCAGACAGTCATATATAGAATTCAGTGTTCCTAGACACTCCACAGTCTGTCTCTTCTCACATAATAAAATCATTTCAACTCAAATCAATATTTCATGTCCAGCCATGCAATAAGTGGGATAATGTACTGTACAGTCAGCCAATCTTTACTGCAAAATAAACCTTCACAGGGTGATACAAGACCCTCAGCTTCACATCAGGGACTATTTTGTGATAATGACTGGCTGACTTTATATTAATCATGAAATTAAAGAACTTAATGTGCTTACAAGTCCATAGCCGAAGATGTATGTGGAGATTAACTATGATAATGCTTCTCTGTGTCTCTTTGAAGAGCAGAATATTCCTTAATAAAAAGGCTCTGCATTAACATAACGCAAACAATAGTTTCACAACTCTGAATTGTTTTCGTTTGTACGGACGGCGTTGCCTTTCTAAGGCATTTTGGTGGAGATGATGGTTAAAACCAGGCGTCTGTCACTGTTATCCAACCAGCCAAACAAAAGCTGCTAAGTGCAGACAGAATTTATATAACCTTTTACATAACAGAGCACAATACTTCAAGTAAACACATTTGTTGTGCGATTTACAAGTTAAATCACTAATTCTCTGCTGCCTGTATATAGAGTAACTCACGCAGAGGAAACAGAGTTAAACAAGTCTGTGAACTCGAAGTTTGTAAGTATGTGAGTCCTAATGAAGGGTAAATTTTCAATTACCACCTGACAATGAATAATTAATACCATTTGAGACATTTGAGATGGCTCACAGGGTGTTTTAAATCTTCAGTAGAATGTAAAATTAAACTCAAGAAATCCTGGGAAATTACTAATTAAACAAAATGGCTAAATAATAGAAGCCAATCATTTTTGTGCCGGATAGTTCATGTTTATTAACACCGTACTATTCATTTAAGAAGATTGTGCTCAATCTTCATTAAATATTTAGAGTGGTTTAAGTAGTTCTTGCTTCTGTAACAAAATAGATAATATATGATCAGATCAATGAGAGGGGAAAAATGAAATCAAGTAAATGTTGTTGGATATGCTATTGATCTAAACAAAGCAAGAACTGATAGAAAAAAAATCCTGGAGCACTTGAGGCCTTTTTGGAACTACTAAGCCTACTTGTCATTAAATATTTTTTTAGTATATCAAACAAAAAATTAGAGGGTTTTTTAATGCACAAAAAGTTTTTTTTTAGATCTTGGAGTATTTTAAATTGATGCGGTGTGGCTGCTTCAACATTAGTTTCAAAGATTGTCCACATACTGCATCAGTTTGGATTTAGGTGAAACCACACAGGCTACTATTTTACTTTTAGAGTAATTAGATTTTATACTGTACTAGGTCGATGTTTTGATTTAACAGTCAATTCAATCACATTGAGAAGCCTATGAGATTCCCAAAAGCATGCCATCAGACTCATTTTAGGTCACAGGCCAGATTAGAATAAACGTCAATTTATGCTGGATGATTTTTAATTTTTTTAATTAAATATTTATGTACTCATGGAGAATGTAAGCACAATATGTGATTATACGCAACTTCGGAAGTCCAAAACCAACTTTCAAGACTAATATGTACACATACACAACTGATAATTAACAAAAATATTATTACCACACGCAAAAACAAAAAACAAAAAAAAAAACAGTGCCATTTTATTATCATTGATTTTATTCAGATTTGAATTAGCTTTGTTTTTATATTATCTCTATATATATATATATATATATATATATATTTTTTTAGTTTTGTTGGGTTTTGTCATTTTTATTACAGTCCTTTTGTTTTGCATTTTTGTAATGCAAAAATTCTACTATGATTTTACTTTTGTATTGCATTTTTAGTTTTAATTATTTAAGTACCATTTTAGTATCATGTTAAAGTAAATGAAAATGAGAAGTGTTAATTTGGCAACTAGCTGGAAATAAATAAATAAATAAAAAAAAAAAAAATATATATATATATATATATATATATATATACAGTCAAAACAAAATTTATTCAGATACTTTCAGCATTTCTCACATTATCACAGTTTATTTGCTATAGTTTAGAAAATTGTAATAAAATATGACAAGATATCTATCTATATCTATCTATCTATCTATCTATCTATATATATATATATATATATATATATATATATATATATATATATATATATATGGTATCTGAATAATGTTTGATTTGACTGTATATAGTGTGGCGGGAGTCCCGAGGCACAATCAGCGTCGCCCTGGCAACTCACGCCAAACACCTGGACCTCATCACCACGGACCAATCGTTCACGGACGCCGCCCCTACAAAAGCCGGTTGCTCACCACAGATCACTGAGAAACTATCTCCGATGAGGTTGAAGCTTACCTGCTCTCTGCTCTCATTTCCCCCTACAGATTCGCCGTGAACGATTGGCCACCGTCACTTCTGGACACCGCCACCACCGCGAACTCACCTTCAAGCACCTACCCGTTTGCTTGCACCTTCCTGGGGAATTCTGCACGACAA
The DNA here is from genome assembly GCF_049309525.1 of Garra rufa. NCBI lineage: Eukaryota > Metazoa > Chordata > Actinopteri > Cypriniformes > Cyprinidae > Garra > Garra rufa. The sequence continues at coordinate 31,843,446 of NC_133372.1, forward strand.
GGACTTCACCTCTCACGGAGCACCGACGCACATTCACCTGCCACTTCACCGTTTCACTTAAGTCTGTTCAATAAACTCACCCTCCGGGGCTCAACTAAAAGTCTTGTCTTGTCGTGCTGTTCCCCGCCCGGCCACAAGGTGGTGGAGAATGCGGGCAAGTTTCCGGGCCTGAGAACACCGACGAGCAAGACTCACTGTTTGTTTACACCGCCATCTTGCCCCCATTCACTTCCGGTTCTGTTTTTTTCAGGGCGCGCCGCTCCCCGAGATCATGGAAGAACTGGTCAAACAACTCACCGAGGTTAGCGTCCGCCAGCAGCAATGCTTTGAACTGTTGACGGAGCAACATGGACAGATTCAAGGATATTTGGCAGAACTACGTGCCCCGGCTGCTCACACCGTCCCGCTGCCGGACCCCCGCGCCGCCGCCGCTCGACTACTACCTAAACTGACCGCAGATGATGATATTGAGGCTTACCTCAAAATGTTTGAGTCTGTCGCTCGCACAGAGGGTTGGGCGAGAGGAATTTGGGCGGAGATATTGGCACCGCTGCTTTCTGGTGAGGCCCAACGGGCGTATTTTTCATTGCCAGCAGCAGCACAAAATAACTATAGTGAATTAAAGAGAGAAATTTTAGGGCGTTTGGGGCTTTCAGCCGTTGCGGCTGCACAGCGTTTTCATGACTGGGAGTTTAAAGCACGGTTGCCAATTCGCGCTCAAATAGCCGATCTGATGCGGTTAGCAGAGCATTGGTTACTAGAGAACTCGCCATCTCCGGCCCAGGTAGTCGAGAAAGTAGTAGTCGACCGGGTGCTGAGAGCGCTACCGCGTTCAATGAAGCAGGCGGCCGGGATGAAGGGTCCAAGAACTCTAGCCGAGCTGGTTGACGCCGTGGAGCTGGCGGACGCAGCCTTCCACCGGGAGGCCGGGGAGCGAGCGCCGCCTTTCCCCCGGAGGGTGAACCAGGAGCGACGCACGCCAGAGGCGCACCCCCGCGCAGTATACAGACCGCCCAGTCCCCGCGACGAGCCAATGCCCACCGATCCACCATCACCGACCCCCAAAGCCTGGATGACCGGCTGCGTGGTGCACCGGGAAACGCCACCAGGAGCCCCCACGACCTTCGTCATGATTCGAGGACGACGGTATCGGGCCCTCCTCGACTCCGGAAGTTCAGTCTCCCTCGCCAGGCCCGGACCCCTAGAACCCCGGCCAGCCCCCAAGTCAACGATGCCTATCACGTGTGTCCACGGTGACACCCGTCAGGTACCTACAAGTCTACTTACCTTTCGTAGGGATGGAAAAGCCTGGACCCTGGAAGTCGGAGTCGTAAGCGACCTGCCGGTCCCATTGCTGTTGGGGCGCGACTGGCCGGGGTTGGAGGCTGCCCTCGCCGAAGCTGCCCGGTCCCCTCGTCCTCGGCACCACCAGCATCGGCCGCCGTCGCGGGGATCTCGAGGCCATACCAACCTGTTGACAACCGACAGTGGGAGAGATGGTGAGTCCCCCTCCCGTAATACTAACCTCTTCCATGATGTCTTCCGGCAGGTTACGGGCGGGGGAGACTTTGGCCGCGCCCAGAAGGAGGACGACCGGCTGAAGCACTGTTGGCGACAGGTCCGCATCCTGGAGGGAAAGGAAGTCCTCCCGGCACCTCACCCTCTCCCATATTTCGTCGTCCAGAACGGTCTGCTATACTGCGTCGCGGAGCGACGGGGGGAGGTCAAACACCTGCTGGTCGTCCCAAAGACCAAGACGGAGCTGGTCCTAGAGTTGGCACATTCGCACCCCATGGCTGGTCACCTGGGAGCCCAAAACACGACGCAACGGATTCGGGATCGATTCCACTGGCCCGGCCTGGAGGCCGAGGTCAGGAGGTTTTGCCAGGCCTGCCCTACGTGCCAGCGCACGTCACCCAGAAAACCTCCCCCCAGCCCGCTGATTCCATTACCCATCATCGGGGTGCCCTTTGAGCGAATCGGGATGGACATCGTGGGGCCGTTGCCGAGGTCTGGCCGGGGACACGAGCACATCCTCGTTATCGTGGACTACGCCACCCGGTACCCAGAAGCAGTCCCCCTCCGCCAAGCCACCGCCAAAGCCATCGCTCGCGAGCTGTTCCTGCTCTCCAGCCGGGTGGGTCTACCGTCGGAGATACTGACCGACCAGGGAACCCCCTTTATGTCCCGGCTAATGGCTGACCTCTGCCGGCTGCTGAAGGTAAAGCAAGTGAGGACCTCGGTCTACCACCCCCAGACCGACGGGCTCGTCGAGAGGTTCAACCAGACCTTAAAACAGATGTTGCGACGGGTGGCCGCCGAAGACAAAAAGGACTGGGATCTGCTCTTGCCTTATGTGCTGTTCGGCATCCGGGAGGTACCACAGGCCTCCACAGGGTTCACTCCCTTCGAACTCCTCTTCGGCCGGCAACCCCGTGGCCTCCTCGACGTAGCCCGAGAAGCCTGGGAGCAGCAGCCGGCAGTCTACCGGACCGTCGTCGAGCACGTCCGAGACATGCGGGAGAAGATCGACCGGGTCATGCCGTTAGTCCGGGAACACCTGGTGAAATCCCAACAGGCCCAGCAACGTCTCTACAACCGGGCGGCCCAACCGCGGGAGTTCCAACCTGGAGATAGGGTGATGGTCCTGGTCCCCAACGCAGCCTGCAAGTTCTTGGCCCAGTGGCAGGGGCCCTACACGGTTGAGGAGCGAGTGGGCCCAGTTAACTACCGGGTAAGACAACCCGGCCGAAGAAGAGTAAACCAATTATATCACGTTAACCTGTTGAAGAAGTGGATCGGGGACCGGGACCAGCTCGCCGCCCTCGCCTCCCAAGATCCCGCGGTTGTAGATGTCAATCCCAACCTGTCAGCCACACAGAAGACGGAGCTGCGGCACCTGGTCGGTCAGTTCCTGGACGTCTTCTCCGACAGCCCCGGCCAGACTAATGTCCTAAGCCACGACATCTGCACCCCTCCGGGCGTCCTCGTCCGGCAACGGCCCTACCGAGTCCCAGAGGCCCGCCGGCAGGCTATAGAGGCGGAAGTCCAAAAGATGCTCAAGCTGGGGGTAATAGAACCATCACGGAGCCCGTGGTCCAGCCCGATTGTCCTGGTCCCGAAGCCCGACGGCACCCTGAGGTTCTGTAATGACTACCGACGCCTAAACGACATCTCCGACTTTGACAGCTACCCCATGCCCCGAGTGGATGAGCTCCTGGAACGGTTGGGGAGGGCTCGGTACATCACAACACTCGACCTCACCAAAGGCTACTGGCAAGTCCCCCTCTCGGCCGACGCCAAGCCCAAAACGGCCTTCTCGACGCCCTCGGGGCACTGGCAGTACCGGGTTCTCCCCTTTGGCCTGCATGGGGCCCCCGCCACCTTTCAACGACTAATGGATGTAATCCTCCGTCCCCATCAGGCCTATGCCGCAGCGTACCTCGACGACGTGGTCATCCACTCGGAGGCGTGGGAAGACCACCTGGAGCGGCTGCGCAGGGTGCTGTTGGAGCTTCGCCGGGCTGGACTAACCGCCAACCCCCGCAAATGCCACCTAGCCATGAACGAAGGCAGGTACCTCGGCTTCAAAGTGGGAAGAGGACTCATCCGGCCTCAGGAGGACAAGGTCAAAGCCATTATGGATGCCCCTAAACCATCCACCAAGTCGCAGGTACGTGCCTTCTTGGGGTTGGCGGGTTATTATCGGTGCTTTATCCCCGGCTTTTCCTCTATAGCCGCCCCTCTGACAGACCTGACCAGGAAGGGACAGCCAGAGCGGATCCGTTGGTCTGGGGAAACCGAGGAGGCCTTCCGGCGCATCAAGGAGGCCCTGACCACCGAGCCCGTCCTGCGTGCCCCAGACTTCAACTGTCCCTTCCTGCTCCAAACGGATGCCTCCGACACGGGATTGGGGGCCGTGCTCTCCCAGGTCCAGGAGGGAGAGGAGCATCCGATTGTGTACATCAGCCGGAAGCTGTCCAAGGCCGAGCGCAACTACGCCGCGGTAGAGAAAGAAGCTCTCGCCATCAAGTGGGCAGTCCTGGAGCTGAGGTACTATTTATTAGGTCGACATTTTACACTGTTTACAGATCATGCACCGCTACAGTGGATGGCCCGGGCCAAAGACACTAACGCCCGGGTCACGAGGTGGTTCCTCTCGCTCCAGGACTTCCACTTCGATGTGCGCCACCGGGCCGGATCCAGCAACTCCAACGCTGACGGACTCTCTCGGTCTTGGGCAGCGTATGCAGGTCTGTCAGGGGTCATTCCCCTCCCACCCCCTGTCTCCCCTTTTGTTTCTGCCACCAGGACCAGGACGTCGCTTGGGGGGGGGAGTGTGGCGGGAGTCCCGAGGCACAATCAGCGTCGCCCTGGCAACTCACGCCAAACACCTGGACCTCATCACCACGGACCAATCGTTCACGGACGCCGCCCCTACAAAAGCCGGTTGCTCACCACAGATCACTGAGAAACTATCTCCGATGAGGTTGAAGCTTACCTGCTCTCTGCTCTCATTTCCCCCTACAGATTCGCCGTGAACGATTGGCCACCGTCACTTCTGGACACCGCCACCACCGCGAACTCACCTTCAAGCACCTACCCGTTTGCTTGCACCTTCCTGGGGAATTCTGCACGACAAGGACTTCACCTCTCACGGAGCACCGACGCACATTCACCTGCCACTTCACCGTTTCACTTAAGTCTGTTCAATAAACTCACCCTCCGGGGCTCAACTAAAAGTCTTGTCTTGTCGTGCTGTTCCCCGCCCGGCCACAATATATATATACCCATAGTTTGACTGTATATCAGTTCCCTATTCCAAAGTGTTACCAATATTTTATTTTATTTTATTTTAGTTTAAGTTTTATTTTTTCATCTATAATGACCCTGGACAACAACTATACCAGTTAACAAAACAAATAAAATAAATCATCTGACCTGCTGTAGCAAACACAAATCTTTTTAGCACGATTTAATTAAAATTTTTGTATGTTCAAATTATCCTCCTCTGTATTCTTAGAAGCCTATGAGAGGTCTTTAAAACATGAACTTCAGGTCATGAGGGATTTTACAAAAATACAACTGATCAAATATTCCGATATGCATGATCCTGAAACATAAGCACTGTCTGTCATGGATTCTGCTGTATCCCAACATAAATTCTCTCCATGTACAGCCTTATCCTGTAATGCCCTGAACATCAAAGAAAGCTGAGCCCATCTCAGGTCATTCCTGGCTTCTTAGCACCAAAAAGCCTTTCTTTCGTGTGCGTGTGCAGTGTGTACATGAGCGCGGGAGGAATGGCAGGACACCTTCCTACTAATCCAGTCCTCAAGTCACCCTCCTCTCTGCAAGCACCAGGTGATAATCTTAATCCTGCTCTTGGACAGGATGCCACGTGATAATCAGACTAAACTGGACTCAGACACACCCTTAACACCAGTCCGTCAAGCTACCTAAATGGGTGAACTTAGTATAAAATTTGTACTCAATTGAGTACAAATACATAGACAAATAAAGACTATTTAGGATTTTGAGTAAATGGGTTGATTCTGCAATCTTAGACCTGCATTGTGTTCATCTAAATAAGAGATACTGTTCATTTGCATTTACTAAATAATCTTGTACTTGAATATTGACTACATACTTCATTAGAGGGGTTCTTTTATGATTTGGATTCTGCTATTTTAAAATAGTTTTATAATGGCATTGAAGCATGTACAATAGTTTTTTTTTTTTTTTTTTTTTTTTTTTTGGCCAGTGGCTAGGTGATTGTTCCTCATTCATAATAAAACATTATGGACTTACAGCTGCCAAATTTTAGTGGGCAGGCGTGAGCATCCATAGGGAAATCCTCCAACTGCATGGGACACTCCGCTGATATGGTCAATCTGAAGAAAGACAAATGAAAATGAAAATTTGTTATTCTTATTTCATCATCAGCATAGTGAAAGTCATCACTGGAACACTGAGTACCTGATTGTAACTAATTGAATCAATGTTCAATGTCTTACTGAAAATCTTCTTAATGTAGCTACAGGCTTGAATAACTTGTGTTTATTAATAGGATGACTGAGCTTGCGTGTATTGAGTGCTCTTAGTATTTATAGAACAAGGGTGCCATCATGTGCCAGAAGTAGGAATGCTGCCAAATCGGTGGAGTAAATCACTGCTAATTCTGGCTTGGCTTATAAGCACACACACATCAACTTACAAAGCACATACATAGCCTACAATGTCATTATGTCTTTAATTATTCAGCTTTCAGTCATGTTTGATTCCATTGTATTTGAAATACAGTAAGATTTTTAATGATCTATTTTGAACTAACGCCGCCGCCTACTGGAATATTTGAGGACTGCAAACAAAAACATTTAGTTCGCTACAATCAGTTCTATCACAAACTAATGAAGACTGATTTAATTAAACTGAATTGTTAAATTAGATCAGATTGACTAAAATAGATAAACTAAAGCTAAATAAAATGACTATTGTTGTTGCTTTTCATCCTTTCTTTTTTATATTATTTTAAGGAATGAACCCGGAAGTCATCATAGTTGTAGTGTAGGTGAACGGAAACTACATCGAATATATATGTTTTCGATCTCATTTATCCAAACAACAAATGAAAAAGTCCATGATAACATTTTAATGACTTTCCATAAAGGATAAAATACTGAGAGATTGATTACATTGGTCAACAAAGAGAAAGATGTCAAATTTGCCGCCACTCCGTCAAATTTTGTATTACAAACACTCACACAGCAGCGTTAACTTGTTTAATGCCAAGGAAACACAAAGTGGCCCTATAGTATTATTTTCATTCAAATTAAAATGATTAGAATACCTTCTTCTTATAAGAATATCTTCAGATTTTAACCTCTGAACTTAAAAATATATATATATATAATATAGGCCTATATTATGAAAACTGTTAGGCCTATACAAAATAAATAAATAACCATAACAAATTGGACTGTGTTTTGCATCTAACATTATTCCAATAGCCGGTAAAAAAACGGTCAACTTAACTTTTCCAGATAATATTATAACACATTTCTTTGCCTTTAGTATGATGACAATACAAAAGTCAACTCTTATTTTTGCAAACACCATGTTGTCTTTATATATAAATAAAAATCACTGTATTTCTTACAAAGCAACCTATAAAATAAGTCTTTATAAGTGAAAACATACGTGACCAGGGACCACAAAACAGTCATAAGGGTCAATATTTTAAAATTGAGATTTATAGATCATAAATAAATAAGCTTTCCATTGATGTATGGTTTGTTAGGATAGGACCATATTTGGCCGAGATACAACTATTTTAAAATCTGAAATCTGAGGGTGCAAAAAAATCTAAATATTGAGAAAATAAATTCTTAGCAATGCATATTACTATTCAAAAATTAAATTTTGATATTTATGGTAGAACATTTACAAAATAATCTCATGGAACATGATCTTTACTTAATATCCTAATCCATAATAATATATGATTTTTGGCATAAAAGAAAAATCGTTCATTTTGCTACATGCTACTTAAGCCTGGTTTTGTGGTTGAGGGTCAAATATTTCCTTTTATATTTTGGGGGATCCTTTGTATCAAAAAGTTTAAACCCCCACTTATGTAGAGAACACTGCAGTGGCTCTGCAGTGTCTCAATCCGCGATCCTGTAGCCCCCTCTAGTGGACCACTTATGAAACACAGTTTTTTAATTCTGTAACTATATTATTTCCTGAAAAGGTCTGAGGCTAAACATAAATGCAGTGAAGATGGATTTTGTATCTGGACAACATTCATTCATTTTATCTGAGAGAGTGCTTCTGAATCCAGTTGCTGGATGTTATATGGAGTATAAGTGATCTAACATGTCATCAGAAATATTAAATGGACGTAGCATCATGTTATTATTGTCCCTCTGTCAAAAGTCAAAAGGTTTCAGGCACTTGCATAAAGTCTGTTTAAATCAATGTTCAAAGTCTGCTGCTAAAGTAAAAGTCATCAGCAAAGCAGTTAGAAGAAATCAAGGATGATCATAGCTAGCATTACCATAATGGCTACAGGATGGCTGCCACCCTGTAGCCATTAAGCCTTTCCCTCAATGTCCCGAATAGAGCCCATTCAATGCTTTGGTGTAAGCAATGCAATAAGAAGTCAGCGCTGACCCTCAGCTGACAGCGTAATGAAGAGTTTGATATTGCCACGCTACTGAAACTGCTTAAAACCCCCATTATCAGCATCTGAGGATGAGACTAGGGTTGAAGGGCCCGTGGTTGTATCTCTCTGACTGGAAATCCTGCGAGAATGTAATTAATGGGGCGGGACACGTGAGGCGCTGTTCCTTCACTTAATCAGCGCAGGGCCTTCATCTCTGACAGCTCCATGATGAATTACTGTATTGGAAAAATGAAGGACTGTCCTCTAAACTCAACCTCCATTCGACCAGCTCACACAACTTTATCAAATCCAGCCATATGGGAGGCGAAGGGCTTGCTATGTACTTACTGAACACTGTTAGTGCTGAGGTCAGCATGGCTGGATGTGGAGACGAAATGATGTGGCACTGGGGCCTTGACAAATCATCAGCGCTCAGAGCTTTATCCTGACGGTGAGCTTTATTTTTTTCTGTGATAGCCCATTAAACCTCATAAATTATTATTTTCTGTCCTTCCTTTGGCAGTCTTACAAATTTCACAGGAACGTTCTGTAGAAGAAGTCAGTATCTCTAAATAATGGTGGCTGATTCTGTGCCAACACCATAGTGTACAAACCTAAGATGTAATTATAAATAATGCACTACTTAAAATACTTCCATTTTTCCATTTATCTAAAAAATTATGGTACATAACAAATCACTACAGGACTCTGTACTAATTTGCACATTCACAGTCAAGTAGCAGTTTGAAAAAACATGGAAAATCACAAATCCGTTTATTATCCAGTGGTATTTTTACAGTTGTACAATTTGTACATTAAAATCAAATATATATTCAACATTAAGGGGGTATCAAAGGTAAAATTTTACCAGTCGTTCATAATGGTTGACCATTAATCTGAATATTGAAGCAGACATGTCCCCCTCAATGTCTATGTTGGTTTATGACCCTCTTTAAATATGTTTGCAATTTTTACAATTATGCCTATACTGCAGAATTTGTCTTAACATCAAGTTCAAGCTAAAAGTTATTTTAAAAACATGCCAGATCCTTTAGAAGATTTGAACATCTCTGATGCAATGTAAAATTGTGAAATTTTACCAATCACTCATTGAAAAATTAATATTGGTCGACCTTTAATCTGAATATTGAAGCGGACGTGTCTCTCTCAATGTCTATGTTGGTTATGACCCTCTTTAAAAATGCTTTTATTGTATATTCACGATTTTTACAATGCATGTTTGCTTACTTCACCATTTGTCTCAACATCAAGCTCGAGCCTGAAGTTATTTTAAAAACATGGCAGATCCTTCAGAAGATTTGACAGTTTCTAGAACATCTCCCTTTTGTTCGGTCTCATAACCTCCTTTTTAACTCTAATAAAAGCCTGTAGACTGCATTCCACTTTTAGAATGTGGGTGGTGAAACTGTTTTGCCCTGCTTTTTCATGGCAGCTAAGGTGCTCCTTTCTATCTCAGCAGGAAAAAAGAAAACCTTACTGCTGATCACTTTTCCGGAAACAATGTGCGCATTAGTGAGTGGTAAAAGGCCCTTTTAATGGTTCGCACTGTTAGGAAATGCAACACTGGGCAGAGTTTATTGTAGGCAAGCTACAATAGCTCCACCATTGATTTCTAAATGACATGCTCCGAGTCATTTCCTCTCAGAGTCATTAATGTTTGATTGATGATCTCGTTCAATCTACGATCTAAAAAAGCAGCTCTATCTAAAGCTTTAGTGATTGAATAATTTTGTAATATGCATTTGGTCTCACAATATACAACGCAGACAATGAAAGAAAAAAACAGCGAAGCTCCGCAAATGAGAAAGGAATGCGTTTTCATGTAAATGAAATGATCCATGTTCTTTGACTTTTTCATTTATTTTATATTGCTTTAGCCCCACTACATGAAATCTAATTGTTACCTCTATGGAAATCTTACCAAGGCCCCTTTGCATTTAATAAAAGCTAATAACTCATTATATAATGGATCGTCATAACTGTAACCTCGGGGAATAAAAACAACTAATACATAACCACCACAATCTAAACATTTTACGATTGTGCTCCTCAAAATTCAGCACTTACTCAAGCAGATTCTACTATCGAGAGGATTTAGTATTGATGCCATTTGAGAACAACAATAGCGGCTTTTATACAGCACTAACACAGCAGTGCACGGTACTTGGCAGTAGATTGTTGCTGATGATAGCATGGAGAGCAGAAACTGTGTGTGTGATTGTAAGTGTGTGCGCGTGTGTGTGTGTGTGTGTTCTCTCCCTCTGCCCTGATACTGCGAGTAATGGAGCAGACAGTCTGTGAAGAACAACTCAACAACAGGGGCATAAAACATACAGCCACATGCCCTCATCCACTTTCTCCTTTTCCTTTGTTTCTATCTCTTGCTTTGTCTCAACCCCTCTCTGGAACACCCTAAGGATGGAACACCCTTGGATGATGGTTCAGGGCACAAAGAGAAAACTAAATAAACTAGATACAGTACATTTTCTGAATAAAATGTGCATGGAGTTTCAACAAAATTAGAATTTGCCTCTGAAACCTCAGTTCACTGCTCAAAAGAATTTTTAAACTTGCAAACAGTAAAATTATCCAGCCAGATGACATAAATGGTGCTTTATCACAAGTGTAAAAATGACATATGATTATGGGTGTGCAATAATGACAATAAAAAATGATGATGACGATAATTAGACAATATTTTGCTGAGTGTGTTATTGGGCTGGTACTTTAGGACTGACGTGGACACCTGATTCCCAAAGCTTTTGATATTCTTCATATTCTGTGCAGTGATTATTTTGCTGCAGTAACAGAAATGAACTTTTTCCAATAAGTTTAAATTGATTTTTAACTATATATACACATATATTTATTATTTTATCTTATAAGGCCATTTTTCTAACCTAATTAAATGTTTGCTCCATCTTCTGTGTCAAATTCTTAAATTTAATCAATAAATTTAAATAGTAAGACACTATCTACCTTATTTCTCACTGAGGAAGTGAGCTGTTTTCTGGTAATGTGTGAGACTTAACAAAGTACTGTTTGCACTACAAACTATTGTGTTCATAATTTAGATAATACATTAAAATAATATGGTAAGATACACCAATTTGCAATATCAAGCAGCAAACAGAGCTGATCCGGAAGCCAGACACATTAAATTTACTAGGTGGATAATAAAAATAAGGATAGGGCTGTTACCAATCAAATTAAATCAGTATCTTTGAATTGAAAAACTTTGCAATTTATTAAAGGCACAAGTGCCATATTTTTTCTTTTGTGATCCGAAAAAATAAGGTCGCTTAATAAGGCTTTAGAACAGCATCTGGTTGTGAAGGTATATATGAACTATAAACTATGAGAGCGAGCGAGCAAAATAAGGGTTAGGCATAAAAGAGTACATAGTTATTGTGTTGGGGCTGCATACCTGGAATTTGCTTAGGGCCCCCAAATCACTAAGTCCGCCCCTGAATGCAGGATATGAATGCAGTTAACCTTCATTTACAAATACATAAATAATATGTTGACGGTTTAAAAACAAAACATTCAATAATGTTATGATATGATGAAAAAAAGTGAAAATATATAAATATAAACTTCAAATCGCCAGTAGGTGGCAGCAAATCACTGCATGAGTAAGTTATTGAGTCATTCATTTAACTAATTCGTTTAAACGTCTGATTCATTCAGCACTGAAACGCTATCCTGTGTCACTCAGAGAAGCAAAACAGTTCTGCTGTGGCTTTGTTTGAAACTACTGATGAAGCAAAACAAAAACAGGAACTTGTGTCTAAAATGTAAGTCAATTAATATTAACTTCTTGTTTATTCGTTTGTAAATTGTATGTGTCTGGCTTCCAGTCTCATCCGCGTCCAGCTATTTTTAGTTGTACAAAAACAGCTCATTTTGCTGCTTGATATTGCAAATTGGTGTCTTACTATATCATTTTAATGTATTACTGTTTACTGCATGTTTCATTTGCAATCGTACTGATATTTGGAGAAACTGTACTCTTTGTGTGATAATTAGCTATATCAGATGATACAAATATAAAAATCAGGCGGGGGCATATTTGCCCCTTTATCTTGAATTTTGAGGAATTCTGAATGTATTTTAACAGGCTAAATCACACTAAATCAGTTTTTTTTAAATGTTATAGTGTATGCGTAAACTCTCTGGGTGTTTTTTTTTTTTGGTTTTGATATACTCGATAATGTTGAATTGCATATTGTTTAAACAACAATTCCGATATCGTAGACAATTGCACACCCCTACACATGCTCAGTAATAATGGACTGAAATTTACAAAAATTAGTAACATTTTGCCATGTATGCCATCATTTTCTACATTACATTTAATTAATTTTCCAAATTAACTTTAAAAAAAGAAACAGATATTAATTTTTAATATGTTGTGTTGTGGCCTGTGAATATGTTAGCAGGGCAACCAGATTATAGATAGATAGATAGATAGATAGATAGATAGATAGATAGATAGATAGATAGATAGATAGATAGATAGATAGATAGATAGATAGATAGATAGATAGATAGATAGATAGATAGATAGATAGATAGATAGATAGATATGGGTATGAAATATAAATAGAAAAGGAGAAAAAAACAAACTGACGTAACCTCTTGTGAATAGACAACATTGGAAAAAATGTATAGAGAGAAATCTTAGCTTTAGCAGGGGCAAGCTGAACATTCCCACTGAGATTGTACGATGTGGAACATGAGATGCTGAGTTCTGCGGGAGCCGAGTTCATGTGTGCTTAACACATCTGTCACATGGCAGAAGGTTCAACAGTGCAAAACAGGGGTGAGGAGGGCATAAATGAGATGAAGGTCAAATGTATGACTGTACAACCCATAACTACTCAAATCCATTCATGCACACAGCAGTTCACATACTGTGAAATGACAAGGCGCTTAAACTGTGAAATGACAAAGCTTAAATTGTACCTCATGGTGTACAGCAATGTCCCATCATCCTTCAATCTCAGAAGCTTGTTGGGCGTTGTCATGTTGTGAGCAATGGATTTTTTGCCATTAAGGAAAAAGGTGTCTGGTGTCCAGATGTTGCTGGCCAGCAGGTTATTCAGAGGTAGCATCTCCATTGGCCCCTTGAAACACAAACGCTCATCCTTCCAGCTTTGACGGAAAAACACATCAATGGTGTATTCCTGTTGAAAGACAAAAGTCGGTGTCATTAGTGTGTACCTGAAGGCAGGGTCGTTGTGGGGGACCCTGCAGGCCCTGTGATGAGGAGGGGTGCACTAAGGCATCCCCATAAACTTTTTCTCCAGTGGCCCATCAATTACAGCAACGACCTTGCCTGAAGGCAGAATCAAATGTGTCACATGACTGCATATAAAAACGAACAATAGTATCATTCATCAGATCGTACTTTGACCTACCTAAGATATTGCATGCAGAATATAAGGGAATGTTGCAGAGGTGAAGTAATGTCACAGATGGAGGCAGGATTTAATGAAGGGGGTCTTGATGAAGACAGATCTCGGGTGGAAATTTCCAGCTGTAGAGGTTAATGAATGGTGTTTCTTCATGAAGAAAGGATATGGTTGAAATATTTATAAAATATTTACCATCTCAGTATCTGACACTGGTCCAAAGCTGGTCACAAAGATGTTGGTCTTAATTTCTGTCACTTTCTCTGTAAAATCACAAACATATTGCGATTTAATTGATTAAATTGGGGTGATTGCATATCTATCTATCTATCTATCTATCTATCTATCTATCTATCTATCTATCTATCTATCTATCTATCTATCTATCTATCTATCTGTCTGTCTGTCTGTCTGTCTGTCTGTCTGTCTGTCTGTCTGTCTGTCTGTCTGTCTGTCTGTCTGTCTATCTATCTATCTATCTTCTATCTATCTATCTATCTGTCATGTATCTGTGGGTCTATCATCTGTCTATCTGTCTATCTGTCTATCTATCTATCTATCTATCTATCTATCTATCTATCTATCTATCTATCTATCTATCTATCTGTCTGTCTGTCTTTCTTTCTATCTATCTATCTATCTATCTATCTATCTATCTATCTATCTATCTATCTATCTATCTATCTATCTATCTATCTATCTATCTATCTATCTATCTATCTATCTATCTATCTATCTATCTATTGCCCTGCCAACCACAGGCTCCAACACAAAAATACTACAAACTGATCATTTTTTCTTTGTATTTAATTTGTATAATTAATTAAATATAATGTGAAAAATCATGACATACATGCGAAATGTTAATGGTTGTTTAGTAATTTTCAGTCCATTATTACTGATGCTACCAAAACTAATAATGCCATTTTTGCACTTTATATACACACACACACACACACACACACACACACACACACACACACACACACACACACACACACACACACACACACACACACACACATACAGAGAGAAACTACAATTAAAGCCATTTTAAAATATATAATTTTAAATAAAATAAATGGTAAATGAAATAAAATATAAAAAAACTTTTTATTTCAGCTAGCAAGGTAACATTTTTTTTATTTAGTTTAACTTAACTATTAAAAATTACTATTTACTATTTATAATAGTATAAAAATACTATTACTATTAAAAATTAATTAGTATTAACTAAATATGAATGTGTGTGTGTGTGTGTGTGTGTGTGTGTGTGTGTGTGTGTGTGTGTGTGTGTGTGTGTGTGTACCTGGTATTCATCACGTTATGGGGACACAAGGATAGGAATACCAGTAGATTTTGACCTTGTGGGGACATTTCTCAGGTCCCCATGAGGAAACAGGCTTATAAATCATGCACAATGAGTTTTTTTGATGAAGTAAAAGTGTGCACAATCTCCCGTGAGGGCTAGGTTTAGGTGTAGGGTAGGTGTAGGGCGATAGAAAGTACGGTTTGTACAGTATAAAAACCATTACGCCTATGGAATGTCCCCATAAAACATGTAAACCCAACATGTGTGTGTGTGTGTGTGTGTGTGTGTGTGTGTGTGTGTGTGTGTGTGTACCTGGTATTCATCACGTTGTGGGGACCAAATGTCCCCACAAGGATAGGAATACCAGTAGATTTTGACCATGTGGGGACATTTCTCAGGTCCCCATGAGGAAACAGGCTTATAAATCATGCACAATGAGTTTTTTTGATGAAGTAAAAGTATGCACAATCTCCTGTGAGGGCTAGGTTTAGGTGTAGGGTAGGTGTAGGGCGATCGAAAGTACGGTTTGTACAGTATAAAAATCATTACGCCTATGGAATGTCCCCATAAAACATGTAAACCCAACATGTGTGTGTGTGTGTGTGTGTGTGTGTGTGTGTGTGTGTGTGTGTGTGTGTATACTAAATATAAATGTGTGTGTGTGTGTGTGTGTGTGTGTATATATATATGTATGTATGTATGTATGTATATAGAATAATGTATATTTAATATAAAATGTGCAGAATTTCCATTAAAAGTATGGTTTGATTCGGCCACTTAATTTAGTTGCATTCATTTTTTAAATGAAAAGCAATTAATTTCATTTGCCTGATTGCACTTTCCCTCTCAAAGCACTAAATCAAGTTCAATGCCATCATTTGTCAACTGACATCACATTGCTGCTGCTACAGATATGAGATGTGCTCCCTTGAACTCTCTGACGTGGAAACAGAGCAGCCTGTGTTTATTCTCTTTCTCTGCTATATTGCCATGCTTTCGACCTCTGAGAACAATGAACCTGCACCTTTGGAAAAGAACGATAGCTTTCTCAAGGTCAGCAGCTACATTCATATCCCTCTCTCACTCCCTCTCTCTCTCTTCCTCTGTCTCTAGCAAGAACACTGTAATTGAGAGTGCCGGAAAATAGTGGCCGTTTGATTTTCAGAGGAGCAGGCAATTTCAGCGATCACTTCTGCTCGGTGCAAACATCTGCTGTATAAAACACAGATTTTTTTTCTTTTCTTTTCTATGTACTTTTCCTCACAGTTAGTAGATTGAATAGAAGCAGCATCTCTCTCTTTTTTTATGAAAGTCCTTCATGCTGCTGTCACGATGGAATGTGCAGGCGTTCTCTCTGTTTTTTCAAAACCCATCTGCCTTTATCTGAACACATCTTTTCAGAATAACTACCAGAGGTCAATGCCAGAGATAAATGCCACTAAGAAAAAAAAAACACCTCTCGCTAAAGCACGATTTTGCTACAGATCAGGTTTTAGAGATGGAAGTGGTATCTAGGCAGTTTACCTCCAAGCCCAGGTCGCAGTCTGTTATCGTAGCCATCCAGCAATCCATCCAGGATTCGTGTGAATACTGTGATGTTATCATTGAGCTCTGTCTCTTTAGGAATCCCTGTAGTAGTCTGGGAAAGGCTGATGCACAAGACCACAAAGATAATTAATAACTACAAGTATTAACTCCCATCCTCCCTTCAAACATGACCACAATCATATAGTGGTTTGGAAATCCGAATCAATATAGACATATGCTATCTTACATTAACTGACTCCTGCAATAAACTAGAAAAAAGATCAGCAAGAAATAGACAAGTTATACGATGAACATGCAATCTACCTCAGACGGCAGGTGAAAGTCATGAACAAAACACCGACCCACAGACTTCTCATTTTAGCGTTGCAGTGTGGTCCATATCCCATGCCTGCAAAAGTCCAGCACAGGGAGTTCAATACAGTACTATGATAATCTGACCATTCTCTACTAAACGAGATTTTGGGTATGTGCATAATTCATAAAACAGGATGCTCATTAAACTTACTAAAAAAAAAAGAGCAATTAAGCAAAAGTGTTAACCAAATACTTTTTTATTAGTAATATTATTGATGCAAATGCAATGTTGTCTTCATTTCGTTTTAATTATAATGTTATTCATGTGCTAATTAAAATAATTATTTATTTATTTTTACGCATTTCCATTGTCAAGAATGCGTTCTCTGTTTTTATGCATGTCCGTTGAATGTCAGTTTACTACATTTCTTTCAACGTGACCGTTTGTAAAAAGCTGTAGGAGCGCTGAGTTTGCAGCAGCTGTAATTCATAGTTTTAACAGCCTCTGGCGTATAAACTTGTCGAACATTTATAGTGAGTCCTACAAAGCAGAGTTGAGCAGAGACAGTGTACAGTAAAAGCCTCGTATCTTACCTTAAATACCTGAATGGTGCAGTGGATCCACGTTGAACAACTGCAATGAATTCCTTTTGAAGCAGTGAGCAAAATCCCGCAACGTTCAGTTTACAGCAGTAGTGTGATGCGTTGTTCTTCAGATATATCCAGTCTTAACCATACAGGCTCATTGTTCCGTCCTCTTTTACGATTCAGTGACTGAACAACCGCTGCAGAGCATCCCTTCCTTTCCCCCGCATTCCAAAGACCTCTTCATCACTCCTAAATCCAATTGAACGACAATAACCAGACAGCAAAACAGCCCTTAAAACAGTCTTTTGTTTCTGTCTCCCCTCAAGTCAACACATCCCCTTTAACAGACCATTACTTTCCCCCTTCTTCCCTACAGTATGTGTACGACATCTCAACGCTTATCTGCGCAACCGTTCAAGCGTTACAGAGTTTAACAGGATTCTCCGCTTACCGGGTCGCCGGTTTGGACGTCCGTTGCTCTCCCCACTCTAGTCCGACTGTCACTCCAGTGGCATTTGTTCGCGTTTGGGACCAAAGTAATAGGATGTCACCTCCGCGCTCGCTGCATAATTACCCCCCGAGGGAAATTTGAGCGGCCGTTTGGGGTTTGAAACTTATCTTGTTTGAGCTTATTCAGAGAAAAGCGCGATTACCTTGGCGCCGGCGTGCGTTACGAGCGTGGACGCCAGAAAATGAGTGGATTTCCCAACAATTCTGCTTACTAGGCATTTTGCGCGCAAGCGTTTACCCCTAGGCAGCCCCCCTGCGCCAGGCTGTTTAATGAAGACTGGCTTCCTCAACATGCGGACTATTATATCTCCACTGGGGATATTTATGGTTTAAAAGTATCAGTTTTACTGAATTAAACGGGTTGTAAATTAGAGAATCGTCTTGAGGATAAATTAAAAGATATAAAGTAATGAAGGTATCAGTCAAAGACACATAATATTGATTTGGCAGGACTAGTTTCAAAAAATGGTTTGCGTGAAATTGATTATTGTTTTATAAGAAACAGAATAGGCAAGTAGTAATGAGGACAGCCATCAGAGGGAACTCTAATCCCATTTTTTTTTCTGATGCTGACTATCACTGCAGTGCTTCAGTCGATAAATGAAAACCTTAAAAAGCTCTACCTGCTCCAATTTCATGTTGTGCATAAGTGAGAAGAACTTATTGAACTAGTTTCTTTTTTAAATGACACCCTAATGCTGATTTGGGCTGACGGGACATCTGGGACATGTCTTAAATGTCGTACACATCACAGAAAAATATGAAAAAATGTGGCACAGTGCTATTCGATTATGCAAAATCCTGATCCACTTCAACTTCAAATATAAAACAAGCATGTGTATTAAAGAATTCCAGTAAAACACACTCACTTTGGATATCTAGACTAGAATAAAGAAATGCATGTTGAAGACGTCCCATTGGTTTACAGCAAGAGAACCGAAGAAAGTCTTTGATTCAAGCGAGTAAATTAAACATCTGCTTTGGGTTGGCTTTAATGGTCACAGTGCTATTGAGAAAAAAAAACACGTATCCGTTAGGACGAAATTGTTCATGAAGATTGTACAGACAGTTGTGTTGTGTAGGTATAATCTGATATTGGAGTCATGTTTTGGGGATTGATTCATTTTTGAAGCGCTTTAGTCTGACTGCTGATTGACTTCATTGATGTGGACTCCAGAGATTTTCACACGAGAGCAGCTGTTACTTCTACAGTCCACCTGTGTCCTGCATCTGATAATCCTGATCTAGTTGTGCGTGTGTGTACTGTATATGCACGTTAAACAGATCTTTAATAAAAAAGATTAACATAATGATACAATTTGAACTCAAGACATGTTAAAAGTAATATATTTGGATATGGTTTACTAGACAGAATCAGAAACATCACAACTGTTTACAGAATGTGTTCATTTTAAAATTAGTAACATGGCATTGAATAATGGGAATAGTAACATCACCTCCCTCTGTTTTGCAGGAATGCAGTGGATGGGAATAAAAAGCTGTTTGCAATCTATGACACCAGGTAAGTTACTCATTGTTTATTATAAAAAACTACATTTCATAACATTTTACACTTACTATTGTTTACTGCATATTAGAAAATTTCACCCAATAATTAAAACTAGAATTTACCGAGAATTTACCCACCCAGATTTCAGAGAAATTAGCATGACATCACTTGCTCACTAATGGATCCACTGCAGTGAATGGGTGCCGTCAGGATGAGTCCAAACTGCTGATAAAATCATCACAGTAATTCACAGCGTGACTCCAATCCATCAATTAAAGTGTTGTAAAATGAAAAGCTGCATGTTTGTAATAAACAAATCCATCATTAAGATGTTTTTAACTTAAAACCACAGCTTCCAGCTAAAATATGATTCCTATATCCATGAAATTGACTTCTCCAGTGAAAAAGTGTCTAATTAGTTCATACGTGAAAACAGTTCCAAGTAAATATGTTGGAGGATTTTGATGTAAGAGAAATACAGTGGATGGACTGAAGAACTTGTTTTATGAATTATGGACTGGTATTTTGGCCAGAAGCAATGATTCTTAATGATGGATTTGTTTCTTACAATAACAAAAACATTAGAGTTAGGGTTAACCCTAACAGTTTTTAACTTAACAAGTTATTAATTGAAATCATGTTGTGGATTATTATGATGTTTTTATTAGCTGTATGAACTCTCATTCTGACAGCACCCATTCATCGCCTAGGATCCACTGGTAAGCAAGTGAGATAATGCTACATTTTTTTCAAATCTGTTGGGATGAAGAAACAAACCCATTTACATTTCAAATGGCCTGAGGGTGAGTAAATTTTAAGCAAATCTTCATTTTTAGGTGAACTATTCCTGTAACATCTCTTCCGTAGAATCGCAAGAGTCTGAATACGTCAATAGGTATTATGAATGAATTTGCAGAGTTCTGTCTTAATCTAAAACAAATCAGACCCACAATGTCAGCCACGTACATACATTATTCATTCAGCACAGTGCAATATTCACTCCATCCAGAGGATCTATTTATTTGTGTCCATTTAATCTGGAGGGGGTGGCGGGGGCGTGTGGAGGAGAGAGGTCTTCTGCATCTGCGATTTGACACAAATGGAAAGAAAAACCCTTTCAATGGAAGCCAGTACAACCATGTTTTCATTCCCCCCCCTTTAGCGATACTGCCTCACCTCTACAGTAGATCAAAAAACCGCTTTGATAGTCCAGTGGGCGAAATAAAGCAAAGTGCCTTGTGAACTTGCGGACATGGCCTTATACCTCACAATTAGAGGGGTCAGAGGACACCAGTCATTTTAAAGGCAGAGACAGGGATCATAGTAAAAGGTTCCAGTCCTCCCACAGCCTGTTTGACTAGTGTTACTTTAAAGGCTTTAACAGCATTTGGGTTGGTGTGTGACCGTGACTTGGTGCCATTTGCTCAGCCCACACACTGAGGAGCCTTTGCATTTGCAGATGATGTGTGAGTGGAGTGCTTTGTTTGGATGATGGGATGTGGGTGTGTGTGGGTAAGTGCTGTTCAGAGCTACCCTCGCTTTCCATCTCTCTCCTTATAGTATCTGCTCTTCATAAACATCTATGCTGCAAGAAGCTTCAAAATCATTCCCTGTATGTATGGCTACAAAGAAATTCCCAGAAACATTTTTTCTGCAACAATATTGAATAATTTATACTCTATTAATCCCAACATTGAGGTGAACAAAGTACACAAATTCTAAGATGTTAAGTTGTAGTTCTGTATGGAATGGGGTTGTCGCAAAAAAAATATTCAGAACTGAATAATTAATGATTTTCCAGTTCATGAGTTTGAATTGCCATGCCCTAGAGAAATTAAAACTGAAATTTGAAATGAAATAAAGGGAAAATAAATGTGCTCAATTGAATAAAAAAATCAATGCAGGTAATGCATCCTGGGAAATGTAGTGCTCTTTCACATTGGTCCAAACATTTTTTTGTAAATATGAAAATATAATTTTTTCAATGTTTTGCCAAGCCAACACTGAAATTCTGTAAAAAGTTATTTATTAAATACGATGAAATCGAAAGAACTAAAATTACATATATAAATCTATCTATCTATATTTGATTCAATATATAAATCAAATACAAATTTCTGTTAGTCTACTTTGAAACTTGGTTTTTAACCAATGTTTTGCCAAGTCAATATTGAAAGTGGAAACATTGAAACTTTACTTTTCTTAACATTATTGTTATGAATTTAAAATTCAATTAATTTTATTTTAATTTACTGTTACTTTTCTGTTATTGAAGCCATATCTATTGTATAAAGCTGGACTTAATTCCATTTCCCTTCAAATTCAAATTGCAATTCTGCATTTAAACTCAGAAACTGACATGGAATTTAAAAAACATTCAATGAATGGTTACCCTGGTACAGACAGAACCAATGTCCTAAAATAGATTAAACAAGATTTGCTATCAATAAAAAATGAGAAGGGTTTGAATATATCTATCATTATAGACTAATGTAGTCCTAACACTTTTTCAGGCACTGACTCAAAAGCTAAATATTGCTACACTAACAGTATGTACCTGAGGACACAAGAAGAACAAGCATCCAATAACATCTTAGTGGAGTCTCAACCCTCGCCTCTCTCTGGAATAAAGCTTCTGAAACAGTACCAGGAAGCACAGCCACATCCCTCTGCATCCGGCGTCTGCTTGTAAAAGCATTAGGGCGGCATGAGTCCGCACACTACAGTCTTAATGCAGCATGAGGGATTTAAGAAGGCCACTAACTTCAACCACTGACTGTGTCAAATCCACCAACAGCTCTCGTAAACAGCCTTTCCATTCAGTCGGAACAATGCAGACCTGTTTTTTGAACACAGGTCAAATTAACAGGATTAGTTTAATGAGTTTTTAAAGCTTGGTAGAAGCCATTACACTTGTGCTTAATCTCCAGCAGACTGTCAAGCCTCACTGAAAATCTGATTATGTATAATAAAATTGTCTAGAGGCTAAATGGAGAAGCCTTAATATCCATTGATGGGGAGTGGTGGTGAGAACAAGTAATATATCAGATTGATTATATCACAGAAGGTGTCAATAAAGCAGAATTATCCTTCTTCCACTCTGTCACATGATGTTCTGTTTATCACTATTAGTATGCGTGCGCGTGCACGCAGAGGTACAGTACAGATGTCCTAATAAATGTAATGTTCTAATAAAATTCGAAAGCACTTCCATTTGATACCACCATACCTTGCTGTAGCAGATATATGCAGCTGAAATGATCCTCTCAGAACGAGAGAGGGAGAGATTACTATACTATTGTCCATAACACTCAAATGGAAGGAATGAGCTGAGTAGCAACTTCGTACACCCAGAATGCAATTGCTAAGCTTTTGTGCTATAGAGTGTTTTCACAACGCGTCATCAATCGGCCATAATGGCGGCACTAAATGTAAACAATGCCACTGAACCGAACAAAACCCGCATATTTTGCTGATTATTGCAGCTGAAAATGGTCAATTATTGTCATGCTTTGGGCTGTACTAATCGGTCAGACCAGGAAAAAAGATTTGGAGTACTATAAACAGCCAAAAGTTAAAACAAACCAAAGAGAAGAATGCAAAAGACTGTCTGAGGAACAAAAGGCATTTGTGGGTGGCCAAACTGAACCAGGATTTCCAGGACAAGAATCTTAACAACATTCATGTTTGTTCTTATAATTTCCGGTTTAGGTAGGTGAAATATTAGGGTAATATCTTAATTAATCCTGCTTGTACATATCGTCACCACCTACTAACTTTAGTTTGTCAAAACATTGCTCCCTTTCCTGCTTACTAAGTCTTTCTCTGTATGATTTAGCAGCCTCCACACATTTTGTCCATGGTTCAGTAGTACATTAACCGTGCAATCCACGCTGTTGTTTACATCCCAGTATTGCTAATATGGCTGTGCATCTGGAAACTGACCAAATCGTGACCTAAGTGCAAACCCTCTATATTTGTGTCGCGTACATCTATAATAAAAGTGATATTAGTGATTATCTACTTGCAAGTTTGACTTTTTCCTCACCAATACTCATTCAAACTTCTGTGATTACTGTAATTTTGTTGATTAAAGGAATCAATACTTCTATGGCCCCTCCCCTAACCTGTGTTTCTGACTTTTTGTGTTCAAGTCATGGTAAGAAACCATCAATGATGTCTATTTGACCAGAAAATGATGAATTTGCAACACAAGAAGTCGTGACTCAGTCATCCTTGAGGATTTGTTGTAGGCTGCTTTCTTCCTTACAAAGATTGCAAATGTACACCCACCAGCAACAATGGCAAAGCAGCGGAGCTGTTTATGAATAAATCGCCTAAAATACTTACCGTTTTATTGCTCTTCATGAACGATGAGTTAAACAGAGGGGAAACCCCTCCCAGTCGTTCCTTTCAACTTTTACTTAAGCGTATACGCTTTTTCAACTAGATCATGAACCTGACGAAACCACGCGTTTTTCGTTCAAAAACGACATATAGAGTAGTTATGTTTTTTGTTTAGAATGACATGTTGAAAGAATTCTTTCAGTAAACTCCGCTCTACACAGTAACAAAACGCGTTCGCGCCGAAGCTTGTGGAATGTCACGTGACCAGTTTACTTATAGTGAAGTCCTCGTGCTCCCATAGCAATTTCATCACACTCCGGTCGAGTCGGTCATCAGTTGTCGAATCAATAGCCGAACTTTCAGTTTCAATTTTTTAGTTTCCAATTCTCACGGTTTCCCGAGCGAACACCTAACAACAGGCGTTTGTTGGCTACATGTGAACAAGAAGTCAACTGACTCGTCCTTTGCTTTTAGCTGAAACATAAAAAGAGGCGTAAGACTGAGACTTCAGCAGAGGGTGTAGATTCGGGACAGCACAGCTACGGGCGTAAAAACCGAAGGATGGAGATCTGGCTGAGCCCCAAACACCGACTCCCCTGCTGCAAGCTCCGGTAGTGTCTTGGGCAAAATGCATTGTATTTACCGAGCACCTAACCAAATAACGCAGTCTCCGCAAGAGAGCGAAAACCCGGATCGCAGCGATTTGTTTACGCGCGTTTGACAGTAATTGGAGTTCTTTAGCAAAGACCCACTGATGGAATAACGTAACCTGTTACCTACGCAAGGAAACCTTACAACGTCCGTTTTGTCGCTCGATTCCTTGCCTGAAAGAGTATAAGGAATGTTTGGAATACAGAAACGAAGGCTGTTTGGTGTTCTTTCATTACCGGTAATTGTGGCAGTGATGTGCTGTGCTCAAAGGTAAGAAGAGCTGGTGGAGACCATGGCGCGGGAGCGTAGACCTCCTGGGCTTTAATATGATGGAAATAACCTTCTTTATTATCTCTTTTCAGCGCCAATGAACCAGGAAACATGTCTTTTGTCAAAGAGACCGTGGACAAGCTTTTGAAGGGCTATGACATTCGTCTTCGACCAGACTTTGGAGGTATGATGTTTGCTCACGTCATTGTTTCATACTTTTAAGGTTACGTAAGTTTTTCAAAATAGTTTTAAAGACTGATATAGGTTAATAAATAATTTCATTGAACTTAAAGATTAAGTTTCTCTTCTCATTTAAGGTGCACCGGTCGCAGTTGGCATGAGCATTGATGTGGCAAGCATAGACATGGTGTCTGAGGTCAACATGGTATGTCTGTTTATATCTTTAATTATTTATTGCACTATTGATAAGTAGCAGACCTTTGGACATGTCCTGTGATTCTGTGTACCAGAAGGAGCTTTTAATGGCACTGTCCATGGTGCTGAAATCTCATAGCTTAGTTTCATCTGCCTGTGAGTGATAGAGCTTTGCTCAATCTGTTTTAGTGCCAAGGTCTGGTAAGGAAAGTGTTTTTAATATTAAAATCCTGCCATTGTGGAGGATGTGGTGTTTTCTCATCATGTTAATGCTTTCGTAGTGCAGATCAGCACCAGCAAATCACTTCCAGTGTCAGATGCTCACTTTTATTATGATTTGAAAGATATCCTACTTGTTTCAGAATTAGAAACTTTATCAGTGTATTTTTTGCCAGTCAAAGCAACTACTGAGTGTATTACAGTGTTTACGGTTTGTTAACAGATAGTGAAAAGTTAAAAGTTTGATTTGGAGCATTTGTTTATCCAGCATGATTTGTTTATCTATATTCAATTTTATTTTGACTGTAGAACTCATGCTGATTTGATTATACCTGTCAGAAACATTGTATCAAAAGTCCTCAGCGGTCCATGTCCACATCAGCATATGAGACAGGGTTGTCTCCATGGTGACTGTGTCCATTTCATAGTCATGAATATGCAGATGGTTAGCCCTCTCACCTAGGCACTGACTGGAGGATGCTGTCAGCTTAGAGTCCCACAAGGGGATGGGCACATATGCTAAAGACACAGCTTGACTGTGACACAAGAAGTGATCATCAGTCACCTGGACCTGTGTTTGTACAGTTGTAAAGTTGATGGACACTGACATGATGAAATTGTTCCATATCTGTCAACTAGTTATGCTTCAAAATGAACTTATTTGCACTTTATTTTCAATTTTTGACTCTTTTTGATTTTTTGAAGACTTAATCTGTTCTCAGATAAGCTTTGATTTGCCCTGCCATTGTGTCAAATTAGAGGATATGTGTGCTAGAGGTTTGATGCCTGTCACTGTGGTCTTACCTTTAAAGGTGAGAGTTTGAACAAGGTGCACTAATCCTAGATTACCCTTAAACACGTCCGCTGGATCTCAGAGCAGTGGAAGTCACACCCGCCCAATCACAAAAAATCATACTCTTACAACTTGAAAAATCTTTTGGAAGCCTGTTTCTGCCACAGAATGAAATGAAATTAATTTAATAATTTTGACTTTATCTCACAATTCAGATTTTTTTTGCTCACAGTTCTAAGAATTCTAAGAATTGCAAGATATAAATTAAGAATTGTGAGATATAAACTCAGAATTCTGACTTTCTCATAGTTCTGAGTTTATATATCCCAATTCCAAAAATTTGTGAGTTTACATCTCACAATTATTTTTTTTCTGCACCAGAATAATAATAAAAGGTAATTGCAACTTTTTTTGTCACGGATGTTTATATCTGAGTTTATATCTCACAATTAGGAAATTTTTTCTCAGACTTGTGAGGAAAAAAAAGAATTCTGAGATATAAACTTGAGAGGAAGCCCGAATTGTGAAATAAAAAGTTGGCGGTAACTTCCCTAATAGCTGGCATGGTTTCTCATTTTTAAATATTTGTCTCTGAAATTAGGCTGATTTTCCAGGTTAATAAGCTTTTAGCTTGTATTACTCTTGATTTAGTTTTATCTGTGAGTAAAAAAAACTCCAAACTCATTATTGCATCATCCAGCACTTGTTGTCATGTGAGATGTGTGCTGTTCTGATTGGAGCTGTCTGTAATGCAGTGCCACTCAGCCCAAATGTTCTGCCCACATCTTTCCTTTCACTCACTTCTCCCACTCA
Source organism: Garra rufa (assembly GCF_049309525.1). Classification (NCBI taxonomy): domain Eukaryota; kingdom Metazoa; phylum Chordata; class Actinopteri; order Cypriniformes; family Cyprinidae; genus Garra; species Garra rufa. Next base: position 31,870,281 of record NC_133372.1, read on the forward strand.
CTGTAGAGACGCATTGATCAGTGCATTTTGCAATATTAAGACCATTAATAATTAAACACAGCCACGCTTAGTCTTATCAGGTATGTGAATAATTCACCATAGCCACATTTAGCGTTAGTTCTCCCGTGGAGTAAAACTGACCCTGTCAGCATGAAATATTAACTTAATTTGTAGCTGAAATCAACAGTGCTGCAGACATTAGCCCGGTTGATGAGGTTAGCCATGTGACTGAACTTAGAGTGCTTTTGCAGGGGAAGTCTAATGGTAAGGTAATCAAGCAGACGCTAACAGGATTTTCCCGCCTAAGAATGGTGTTTGCTCTTTACAGATTAGTTATTTCCGTACAATGGATTAGCTTTCTTTAAAGATACAAATTAGGATTACATGGCCCGTATTGTTAATAGCAGTGATCCAGGCAGGACGAGGACGAGGATGTGTGTATGTGTGTGGCGGGGGTTGCTTCAGCTCAGCAAAGCTCAACGCAGCCCAGCACAGTGGGGATATCAGGGAAACCTCTGTGCACAGTAGGGATTACAGCAGTCAGTGTGATTATTATTCTGTGAGACAGTTAAGCATCCAGGGAGTGACAGGAATAGAGAGCAATATGAAACATTACCGGTACAGGCATATCCGTGCATGTCGGCGCACACACTTCGCCCTGTGTACATGACTGCTTATGCGGGCTGTATGGAACAGTTCATCTCTCTTGAGATTATCTTTGAAGTGATTTGGTTGAGCGCGTGTTTGCTGGTGTGATATAGAAATGCAGAGAGAGGAAAAAAGTGTTTTAGTTTGCATTCATATGTGCAGAAAAGTTAAGAAGGGAAATGGATTATAGATGCAATAGTGATCAAAAGTTTAAATAAATACTTTTTAAATGTTTATTAAGAAGTCTCTTATGCTTACACTTTAAGAGAACTGTTTTCTATTTGAATAGATTTTAAAATATATTCAAATAATTAAGGTAATTTAGTCCTGTGATGGTAAAGCTGAATTTTCAGTATCATTACTCCAGTCTTCAGTGTCACATGATCCTTCAGTAATCATTTTAATATGCTGATGTGATGCTTAATAAGCATTTTTTGATTATCAGTATTGGTGCTCAGTTATTATAAATTATTGGTGTTAACTTAATAATGCTTCTATTATAATCAGTGTGGAAGACCGTTTTTGCTGCTTAATATTTTTGTGGAAACTGTAATAATGTTTTTTTCAGGATTCATTGATGCATTTATTTGAAAATTATATTTAATTATAAATATATTTACTCTGACTTTTAAACAATTTAATGCATCCTTGTCAAATAAATTTCAGTTTTTTTTTAAATCTTACTCCAAACCTTTTTATATAGAATCCCATTTTTGCCAAGGAATAATAAATAAAAAAGGTAATTGTGACTTTTAATCTTACAATTCTGACTTATTCTGATCTAAATTGCAATTCTGACTTTTTTTCTCACAATTGCATGATATTTTCTTTTCGTGAATGCGAGTTTGTATCTCACGATTCTGACTTTTTTCTCGCAAATGCAATTTTGTATATCGCAATTCTGCCTTTTTTTCTCACAATTATGAGATATAAACTTGCAATTGTGAGATATAAAGTCCAATTCTTAAAAAAAGACTTTTATCTCACAATTCTGACAATTGCGTGTTATAAAGTCAGAAATGCAAGATATAAACTTGCAATTGTGAGAAAAAAGTCACAATTGCGAGACCAGAAGTCAGAATTCAGAGTTTATATCTTGCAATTCTGACTTTATTTTTCGCAATTGTGTGTTTATATCATGCTATTCTGAGAAAAAGTCTGAATTGTGATAGAAAAAAGTCAGAATTGTTAGATAAAAAGTTGCAAAGTTGTGTTTCATTTTCTACAAAATGTAAGCAGCAGAACTATTTTTAACATTGATAATAATATGAAATAAATAAGAAATGTTTATTAAGCACCGACTCAGCATATTAGAATGATTCAAGAAGGATCATGTGACACTGAAGACTGGAGTAATGACTGGTTTGCCATCACAGGAATAAATAACATTTTAAAATATATTTAAAAAAAAATTATATATATATTTTTTTAAATTTAATAATATTTCACACTATTAATGTTTTTGCTCTATATAAAAAATGTTATTTCAATCTTTTCACCAATAGTTTACATGCAGACCAATGTATGCAAATGTCACTGTCCATGGTGCTGAAATGCTCGTGCTTAGTTTGTGTGAGTGAATTTGAGAAGGGTTTTGAATATGTTGAGGTATTGACATAAGCTAACTTAACAATTTGTTACAGCTTACATCAGTTGTTAACCTTATCTAACATAGCCCACAAAATAACACAAATCAGGACAAAAAAGCCATATTCTGTAGATTTTCTTCTTGTGAACTATACAATGTATGTTGTTGATGGTGCATTACTACATTTACCGGATGCTATTGTAATTGTACAACCCTAAGCTCAATTCTGACATTTATAGTCAGGCACACACATAAATATTCAACGGGACCTTACACTGTCAATATGTCACATGAAGCAGCTTTCATTTTGTGTTTGGTTAATTTCAATAACAAGCCCCTGGAGTGTTCAGAACAGATTCTTCTGTAAGTGTGGCTGACAACACCAAAGGCTTTAGGAATGTCAGTTATTTTGAATTTCCTCAACCTTATGTTGCCTTAAAAATGTATTGTTCTTCAACATTCCAGCTTGAATAGCCCTTTTTTATATAGTTCAAATGTTTGAAGGTTTGAATGTGGAATAGTTCCTTGTTGACTTATGCTTTTTTTTTTCTCTTGTGTCTTTGTAATCTTCAATCCAGACACAGACACTATGTATATACAGGTGCATCTCAATAAATTAGAATACTTCACAAGACCAATAAAAAACATTTTAATTAATTGTTGGGCTTCTGGAAAGTATGTTCATTCACTGTATATGTACTCAATACTTGGTAGGGGCTCCTTTGGCTTTAATTACTGCCTCAATTCGACATGGCATGGAGGTGATCAGTCTGTGGCACTGCTGAGGTGGTATGGAAGCCCAGGTTTCTTTGACAGTGGCCTTCAGCTCATCTGCATTTTTTGGTCTCTTTTTTTTCAGTTTCCTTTTGACAATACCCCATAGATTCTCTGTGGGGTTCAGGTCTGGTGAGTTTGCTGGTGAGTCAAACACACCAACACCATGGTCATTTAACCGACTTTTGGTGCTTTTGGCAGTGTGGGCAGGTGCCAAATCCTGCTGGAAAATGAAATTAGCATCTTGCAAAGCTGGTCAGCAGAAGGAGGCATGAAGTGCTCTAAAATTTCTTGGTAAACGGGTGCAGTGACTTCGGTTTTCAAAAAACACAGTGGACCATCACCAGCAGATGACATTGCACCCCAAATTATCACAGACTGTGGAAACTTAACACTGGACTTTAAGCAACTTGGGCTATGAGCTTCTCCACCCTTTCTTCAGACTCTAGGACCTTGATTTCCAAATAAAATACAAAACTTGCTCTCATCTGAAAAGAGGACTTTGGATCACTGGGCAACAGTCCATTTCTTCTTCTTTTTAGGCCAGGTAAGATGCCTCTGACGTTGTCTGTGGTTCAGGAGTGGCTTAGCAAGAGGAATACAACAACTGTAGCCAAATTCCTTGACACGTCTGTGTGTGGTGGCTCTTGATACCTTGACCCCAGCCTCAGTCCATACCTTGTGAAGTTCACCCAAATTCTTGAATTGATTTTGCATGACAAGCCTCTCAAGGCTGCGGTTTTCTCAGTTGGTTGTGTATCTTTTTCTTCCACACTTTTTCCTTCCATTCAACTTTCTGTTAACATGCTTGGATACAGCACTCTGTGAACAGCCAGCTTCTTTGGCAATGAAAGTTTGTGGCTTACCCTCTTTGTGAAGGATGTCAATGATTGTCTTCTGGACAACTGTCAGATCAGCAGTCTTCCCCATGATTGTGTAGCCTAGTGAACCAAACTGAGAGACCATTTTGACGGCTCAGGAAACCTTTGCAGGTGTTTTGAGTTGACTAGCTGATTGGCATGTCACCATATTCTAATTTGTTGAGAGAGTGAATTGGTGGGTTTATGTTAAATGTGAGCCAAATCATCACAATTAAAAGAACCAAAGACTTAAACTACTTCAGTCTGTGTGTATTGATTTTTTTTTAATACACAAGTTTCACAATTTGAGTTGAATTACTGAAATAAATGAACTTTCCACAACATTGTAATTTATTGAGATGCACCTGTAGTTTAAAATATGTTTGGTTACAGCAAATATAGGCTAGTGGGCCACACTAACCAAATCCTGACCCCTCAATGGAGTCATGTGTCAGTATTTCTCCTGTCTAAAAGAAAGAAGTAAATGATGCTCAAATGTTGATATTTAGACTGTTAAAGCCCAGGTGTAACTGTATGTGATGTGTGTGATGGATTGATAGAGGTAATATAGTGACAGAATTGCACAACTGCCTCATCCAGCCATGATTAGTCCAACCTGTTAACTCTTGCCATTAGCCAGTGAGTCACAGCAAAACGTGTCCTGATTGACTGACATATCCACGGCTTTTCTTACACCCCTGTTGACTGTGACAAGGCCTGATTGTGTGGCGTAGTGTATAAATAGCCGGCTGCCATGGCAATGAGGCTCGCTCTCGCAGAGTGTCAGGTGGGCAGGCAGTGTGTGCGCATGTGTGCGTGCTGAACGTTAAATTGTGGTACCTCATTAGCTAGACTGACGTGCCAGATACGGACATGAAACACATCAAGATTTTAGTTTGTGCATGTGTTAATGAAACCAAGAAGGAGGAAATCAATGGAGTGGATGTTTTTCGAATGTCTCCTCGTCACTTTATATGACAAAAGTAACAGTCCCAGTGGTTCTGTAGTGACATGGGTAGACATTACAGGAGAATTTGTGCTTTCCCCACAGCATTCAAGCATGCAGTCTGAGACAAGACTGTTACACTGAGATGCTTTCCAGATTTTTACCCCAGAGGCTTGTTTTTTGCTGTTTTCCCAGGGTTTCCTCTGAACATCTTCATTGGTTTTTATTCAAGCTCTAAAAGAATCATTCTTTACTGTGGCAAGTTGTGATCTTATCATATCATACACTAAAGTTTGTTCTTCGAAAGTTACAGTGCAGTATTTTAATACTGCTTATATATTATTGTAGTATTTCTTAATATTTTAAATCGGATTTTAGCTGTATATTTTTAGTTTTCATTTTCATTAAGTTTCAGTAATTTAGTAATGTGCTTTTTTAATTTATTACACTCTAAAAAATGCTGGGTTAAATACAACCTAGTGCAGGGTGAAATAAGAACAAGCCCAGCGATTTAGTTGTTTCGACCTAGCAGGAAGTGTTCTTTAACTCAACTATATTTATTGCGTTAAATCAACACAAAGTGGGTTGGAAATTAACATTTATAAAAAGCTGAATTATTAAAAAAATTAAATAATAAACTTTTTAAAAATTGCTTATTATTATATGTTCACATTTTGATGATTGTTAATGACTTTAGTAATTATGTGTTTGATTTTAAATGTGCTTGATTTTTGGGTTCATTTTAAGCCAGCCAAATAGTAATTTTTAAACAATAGTTGAGTTAAATAAAACTACCCAGAAGGCTGGGTTAAACATTTGAAAAAAGTTTAACCCAAAGCTTTTGTGATAAAAGTGTTTGTAATTAATTTATCAGCAAGATGTTTTATATACAAGTCCTCTGTCCATAATATTGCTTTCTCCAGTGGAAAAAGTCATGCACAGATGAAGCAACTTTTATAAATGAAAACAGTTCTAAACAAATGTGTCTGTGGATTTTGATGTGAGAGGACAACAGAGGGTGGACATTTGATGGATTATGACTGGTATTTTAGCCAGAAGCGACAATTTAAGGTTAAATTTCTTCAAATCTGTTGAAGAACAAATTTATCTACATCTTGGATGGGGTTTGATAGAATTTTAGGCAACATTTTTATTTTTGAGTGAATTATTCATTTAAGCCTTTATTTGTTTATTTATTTTATAATACTAGACAATTTTTTTATTTTTGGGTGAAATATTAATTTATGCCTTTTTTCAGTTTTTTTTTTGTTTTGTTTTAATGTTTGCCCACTTAAAAAAATCTCATTACTGTAATGGAAAAAAAAAATTATATTATTTAACCTATTTAAAAAGATCAAATTAATATCTATTACTGGCTATCATTTTTTATTTTATTTATTTTTATTTTTTTTTAATTTTAGACACATTTATATGTTTGGGTGAACTATTCCTTTAAGCATTTTTAAAAGGTTTTTTAATGTTTACTCACTTAAAAAAACTGCATTACTATAATGGAAAAAGTGATACTATTTAACTTATTCAAAGGGATCAAATTAATCTCTATTACTACCCATAATTTTTGCTTTTTATTTTATTTTATTTTTAATAAATTTTATTGGCCACTTAAAAAATCTCATTACAGTAATGTAAAAAAAGGTGATATTATCTAAACAGATCAAAGTAATATTTATTACTGCCTATAATGATTTAACAAAAACATATTATTCACTATTAATATTAATAGTAATTTATTGTATTTGTATTAATTTATTATTTATTTATTTATTTTTAGACAATGTAAAGAAACCCCTCAGGAAAAATTAGAACTGGCACAAAAGAAAAATAATGTATTTAACCCAGGTTTCTTATTTACTTATTTTAATAAATAATTCTATTTATATATTTTTAAATATTAATATTTTCTATTCTATTTATTTCGGTTTTAGTTGTAGTCATTTTTACTTCAGTGTAATATTAATATTTTATTTCATTTTTTATTTTCATTTTTTCAGCAATTTTAATAGTGTCTAAGTCAGTTAATTTAGCTGTGTCTAAACAAATTTGTTTTCGAAAGTAATGTTTAGACTTCAAAACAAGCTTTAAATTTCAGTGGGTGTTAACTAATTTAAAGCTTTATTTGGTAAAATATTCTTTTTTCTTTTAAAGTATTTGTAGTTTGAGCTGAAAAATTCTCTAAATTATAATTTTAGTGGTGTGGTTATTGTTTCAGGTAGATTAATCTATGGTTATATGTTCTTGGGGGTGAATTTGTTCAATGTAAACAGCATTTTAAGCATAGATACAGTATATTAAATCTCTTTCTATTTCCAAGTGTTAAGTGGTTGTAAAAATCGAAGGATTGGATATAACCTTGCTAAAACAAGGTTGGTCATTCAGCTACACTAGTAATATTAAACATGTATAATGTGAAGCCTTATGGACATACTTAAATGTTTAATCAAGTATTAGTGCATTGTTCAATTGAAATGCATTACTGTGAGCACAATCTTTGTTTGTTTGTTTTACCAATAGTTGAAACAGTTTTCTAGTTGAACTTGAACTGAACCTGGAACATTTTTTAAAGCAAGTTTATGTTCCGTTCCTCACAGTTGCTGTTTTAGTAAAAATCCCCTTACATACCAGAGTTAAAAAAGCAATATCGTAGGATTCTTTAAATGGAAATGTATTACATTATGCACTACCCAAATAGCTTTAGCTTGAAATGTGATCCACTGTCTAATAAGGTCTGCTTTTTAATGTTGTGCTCTTGATGTCAGTGCATGCAGCTGTATTCTGTCTTCAGACCGGAAGTGACAGGGCTGTTAAAGACTAAAAGCTCTCATGCTGTCAGTGGGGTAAGCCCAGTGCCTAGAGTAAAAAGGATTTGCCTTATGTACATTACATTTTACTGTACCAGAGCATCTCTCTCTCTCTCTCTTTCTCATCTCTTTTAAAATCGGGGGAATGGGAATGCCATTACAGTCACAGAGTAGAGCTGTAGTGCAAGAATTATGGCATGGAGTATCCCATTCCAAGACGTCTGTCAGCAAGATTACTTGGAAAAGTGTTGAAAATATAACACTATTCCATAAAAATGAATTAAATACAATTTGCATCTAGCGGACCGTGCTGCTTACACAGCCTCTCTTGAGGAGGGCCTGGCGCAGGCGGTATTAAATTACCCTGTCAAAATGTGCTGTTAGCAAGCAGAATATTTCTCAGAAATCAAAAGCATTCAGACATAATCAATATACTGCTGCTGTTCTGTGTTCAGTCAGGGGGGTGAATCTCACCAAACCTTTCAACAGCATTTCACAGTCCCAATATACATATACAGTACAAACCAAAAGTTTGGACACACCTTCTCATTCAAATGAATGAGAAGGTGTGTTCAAACTTTTGGTCTGTACTGGATATTTTTCTGTTTATTAAAGTTTTTACTCTACATTTGTGCAGCTTTCAGTGGGTTAGTGATATTTTTTAAATATATATAAATTAATAAATTAATATTTTTTAAATAGGTTTTTATACAAAAACTTCTTTTTTATGTAAAATTCACTTTATAAAAGACCCACATTTCTAACTTTAATTCATGGGGATAACATGGATAATTTCACATGGTTTAGTGTAAGATTTTTGCCCATCTTTTTGGAAAATCCAGTTTTAAAAGTAAAAAAAATAACTACAAATAACTTTTACCAGTAGGTGGCTGCAGAGCTCCACTATTTGCTATTTGCTATTTGACCACCTGAAAGATATTTTTCACAAGTTTTTTCAGTTGAATTCATATCTACAGTACAGACCAAAAGTTTGGACACACCTGATTGAGGAGGTGTGTCCAAACTTTTGGTCTGTACTGTATATATTACTCCGAAAACCCAAAAATGAAAATTTGCTTTAAATTTTCTTAGCCTCAGGCCATTCAAGATATAAAAGTTTGTTTCTTCGTCAAAAAAAGTGAAGAAATTTAGCACTTGCTCACCAATGGATCCTCTGTAGTGAATAGGTGCCGTCAGAATGAGAGTCCAAACAACTAATAAAGGCATCACAATAATCTACATGACTCCAATAAATTAATTAATGTCTTGTGAAGCAAAAAGCTTTTGTGATACGTGTTTGTAGAACATTTGTCAGCAAGACGTTTTATATGCAAGTCCTGTGATGTAATGCTAAATTTCTCCAAATCTGTTGAAGAACACATTTATCTACATCTTTGCATGGCCTGAGGTTGAGAACATTTTAGACAATTTTATGTTTGCGTGAACTATTCAAGTTTTTTTAATGAATACCCACTTAAAATGTAATACTATAATTGAAAAAAAGATGATATTATTTAACTTATTTAAACGGGTCAAGTTAATATGTATTACTACCTATCATATTTGCTTATTTATTTCATTTTATTACATTTTTTTAGACGCATTTTTATGTTTGGGTGAACTATTAATTTAAGCCTTTTTTATGCTTGCCCATTTAAAAAATCTCATTACTATAATGGAAAAAGGTGATATTATTTAGCTTATTTAAACTGATCAAATTAATATCTATTACTACCTGTCATTTCATTTTATTTTATTTTTTTTACATAATTTCTTATGTTTGGGTGAACCATTCATTTAAGCCTTTTTAAAAGTTTTTTTTTAATGTTTGCCCACTTAAAAAATCCCATTACTATAATGGAAAAAATATTATATTATTTAGCTAATTTAAACAGATCAAATTAATATCTATTACATATCTATTTTATTTTATTTTATTTTAAATGTTCGCCCACTTAAAAAATCTCATTACTATAATGGAAAAGGTGATATTATTTAACTTATTTAAATGGAGCAAATAATATTTATTACTAATTATTTAAAAAAAGAGAATTCTCACAAAAGAAAAAGAAACAATTACTACCTGTCATTTTATTTTATTTTATTATATTTTATTTTAGACAAATTTTTATGATTAGGTGAACTGTTCTTTTAAGCCTTTGTTATTTTTTTTTTATGTTTGCCCACTTAAAAAAATCTCATTACTATGTTGGAAAAAAGGTGGTATTATTTAACTTATTTACAGATTAATATAATATGTATTTCCACCTGCATTATTTTCTTTTTATTTTATTATTGTCACAATCTGGCTGAGTGGAGGAGTGGAGATGAAGCAGGAAAACCGGATTAAATGAATATAAACAGTTTATTTAAACAAAACACTGAAACTAAATACAAACAAACAAAAACCGGGAGCAAGCAATGAACGCATGTAACAATACATCGACAGACACTGGGGAGTGAGCAGACACAGACTTTATACACAGAAACATGGGCGTGGTCACAAACAAGATAACGAGATGACGAGGGGGAAAGACAAATATGGGCAAGACTAAACCAAAAGGACTAAACCAAAAGGGGGAGAACAAGGACTAAACCAAATGAACTAGAAACATGGGGGGAAAAAACACTTGGAAAACATGACAGAACAGGACAAAACACAGACATATTCCTGACAATTATTATTATTATTTTTTGTATACAAATTTTTATGTTTGGGCGGACTATTCATTTAAGCCTTTTTTTCCATGTTTGCCCACTTTAAAAATCTTATTACAATAATGGAAAAAAGGTGATATTATTTAACGTTACATTGTATTTTTTGTAGGGGTGGGCATAGATTAATTTTTTTAATCTAGATTAATCTAGATTAAATCTTGGAATTAATCTAGATTAATCTAGATTAAAATGGCTAATTTGAATTCTGCTGAAGGCATTCAGGTGTGCTACCCAAATAATGACAAATAATGAAGTAAATCTTCGAGAACGGGCCAGGTGGCGCATTAGATCAGGCGCTCATCTCCTGTTTCCAAAATGCATCACAAACTGCTTGACAATTGCATTTACAACATAATTACCTATACAAACTTGTGTAACCAAGTACTTCTGCGCAAAAGGCTGCACGACGTGCGCGTAGCCGTTAAATATACAGACGCGCACGGGCATGGATAGCCTATATGCGTGCATAGTCTTCGATTAAACTGCGTTGCTTTTAGAAGCGTCAATTCAGTTGTTGCATATAGTTTAATGTCTTTATTTCGGGATTATCAAAGTTAATCATAACTCACGTGCTCCAGTAAAAAGGGTCTAGCAACGCACCTGCCCTGAAGCGGCTTCATAACTGCATCCATGTTTGCACGTCTCATTTGATGTGGTAATTTCACAGAAGTTGAAGACTCGTTCTCGCCCCCTACAGTGCAATTCGACTAGGTATACGTCATCCGCGCTAAAATATCAAGGTGAAAGTCATCATATCTTGCGTAGTTTAGACCCAGCTCCCAACCCAACTTTGAAAATAGATTAACGGCGATATTTTTTTTATCGCCCGATAAGAGTCTCACGTTAACGCAGCACGTTAACGCCGATAACGGCCCACCACTAATTTTTTGTATTTATTTTTTTATTTTTTTAACCCATTAAGAAAAATTACATTTACACAAAAGAAAAAGAAACAATTTGTCTACCTCACTACAATAATAAAGTAAACATAAACAGTCCAAAAATAACAGTCCAAATGCAAAACATCTTAAAGGCTTTATTTGTTATGTAATTTTTGGGGGCTAAAATGTGACTTAGACACACTTTCATGAGATTCACATAGGAAAGACTTCTCAAATCACTTATGTATACAATTAAATATATATCATGCCTCTCTTTCTCCATATGTTTTGAGGTGCATTCTGGTCCTTTAGATGCTTTCCTGACAACATCTGAAGTCAGGGAACATTTTATAAGTGCTACTGACGCACAGGACTGAAATTCTCATCCGTGCACAAACACGAATGAAACATATTCAGCGTGATAGTACTGCATGGATACGCAGCAGATGATCGCTCTGGCACAATGTGTGTGGCAAGTATAAGTGGTTGCCCTGGAAACCAATATCATCTTTAGTCAGGATTTGAAGATGTTTGTGGTACTTACCCAGGTGAAGAGGGAGGTGGGGGTGGCTTTATGAAATTACACTTTTTTTTTTTTTTTTTTTTTTTTCAAAAAGCATGTGGCCCTGAAAATGTAATTATATCTACAAAAAAAAGCTCCAGTCGTACCTGCTGCTTTCTGGTCAAGCCTTAAGAAAAAACAGCAGATGAATCCGTTAATCTTTATGGGCGTATTATACAAAGAAGCTTTCAGAAACATGATGATCCAGTTCTGATGAATGCAGGTGGTTTCCTTTAATTTAATGCAGCCGTAACCTGACTGCTGAGATTGGTCAAAGAGCTTTTAAGGTGAAAGCGGGAGAAGCAAAGAATGCCCCGAAAGCCTCAGAAACGCACAAGGTATCGGCCCGGAGCTCAGCACGCCTGTGTGGGCGTTCTGCAGAGAGAGAGAGCGTCGTCAAGGAGACCGGAATTATTAATATATTTAGTCTTTTGTTTGCTCTCGCCCCCTTTATTTTTAGCCTGATAGTCGGCTTTGTGGCCTGTAATTGTTCAATCAGGCGTAATATCAGTGTATAGAAGTGTTAACTCTGAACTTCGCTAAGTGCCTATTATCTCCACCTTTAGGATAAATAGGTGTGCTTTGGGAACCATTTCCTTCCAGCGACTGGTATGTGTCATACGACCTGAAGGCAAATGGAGCATGTTGCGGTCTAAGTGCCCTCTAAAAACAGTTTACGTGGACCGCGAAGTGACATCCAGAGGTTCTCCGCTTCAATTATAAATGGAGCCGCCTGTTAAGAGGACATCCCGCTGTTTAAATCACCCCAAAATGTCCTGTTGGATACTTTCAGACTCCTGTTGAAAGTCTTATTAAGTGCAACAGACACAGGGCGACGTTCACACGCTGCAAAGCCCCTGGGCTTATCCCTGCAGAGCACTAGGAGGCAATGGAGAGGGCAAGCAGCAAGATCACGCTGTGACATCAGCCTCTTTGAACACCATGTTAACTACAGCCTGTTGAGTTGCGGAGCTCTGGGGATGAGTGCCTCTCTCCGCTCTCAGGAATTCATCCGCTGTTACTAGGAAGTTTTTTTCTCCCTGTGTGCTTTACAACGGCTGTCTTTATTCCGTGCCGTTGTTTGCATGGGAGGAAGCACGTTGATGTCAGGAGGAAAATCAATATCATATGAAAGAAAACTGGCTGTACGAATGACCTGAACCTTGAGCTGCCAGATGTAATTTCTGAGCAGAGGATGCAAGAGCCTAACGCTTCTGGAGTCAAAAGTTTGAGCCATTAAGAATTTTGCAATTCCAGTGTTTTTTTTTTTGTTTTTTGTTTTTTAAATCTGAGCTCCCTGATGGTTACATCAACAATTCTTTAAGTAATTAAAAGTGATAATTCACTCGAAAATTTACATTTTATGCATCATCACTTTACATGTGGGACTTTTCTTCTTCTGTGGAACAAAAGATGTTTTTAAAAAATGGTGGGGTTTTATTTACCTTTTTCTTTTTTATACAATGAAAGTTTGTGTTATTTGGTATGAAAACCCGTTTTCACCACTGAACAAAAAAAAGTTCATTACAACTTTTTATCTTACAATTCTTTTTTCTCAAAATTGCATGATACAAACTCACAATTCTGACTTTTTTTTCTCAGAATTCCGAGATATAATGCTGCCTTCATGTGCTATCGTAATTATGGTAAATACCAAAATCCGACATCTAAATTGCACATGAACACCCACTCACGTTGTAATTTCGACTGGAAAGCTTGACATTTTTTATGATACCCGAGTTGCCGAGATGGGATAAACTTTGACCTTTCAACATGGCGGACAGCAACGGAACTATACTGAATGGTAAACATTCTATGATGTTAAAAGTAAAAAAAAACTTATATAGGCTATATAAAATATATATACTTATATAGGCTTATATAAAAACTTATATAGGCTAGCTAAAACAGAACCATTAGTTTGTATTGTCTATAAAAAATACATACTATTCATGATCAATAAGATATACAGCCTATCATTTATCGTTTGCGTTTTGATGCATCCTTTTCTTCCTGTAGCAGATGTATTAGAGAGTTTATAACCGTTTTAAAACTTTTACCCAAATAGCATGTGAGGACAAATTCCGAGTCCGCCATGTTTCTCTTCACTACGACAACAAAAGCACCTGAACACGACACACTGGTAATTTCCACTTCACAAGTGGAAAGCATCATCTTTCCCATATCACATGAAGGCAGCATAAAAGTACAATTTTGAGTTATAAATTTTATAGTCATAATTGCGAGATTTAAATTTGCAGTTCTGAGAAATTAAGTCATAATTGTTATATGAACTCGCAGTTCTGGCTTTTTTTTCTTCTCAGAATTGCATGATATAAACTTGCAATTGCGAGATAAAAAGTCAGAATTGCAAGATATAAACTCAGCATTGTAAGAAAAAAAGTTGTGAGTTTATATCTTGTATTCTGACTTTAGAATAGCAAGTTTAAATATAAACTCGTAATTCTGACTTTTTTTCAGAATTGCATTATATAAACTCACAATTGCGAGATATAAAGTCAGAATTGCAAGATATAAACTTGCAATTACGAGATATAAAGTCAGAATTGCATGATATAAACTCACAATTAAGAGGTATGAAGTCGGAATTGCGAGATATAAACTCACAATTGTGAGTTATGAAGTAAGAATTGCGAGATATAAACTCAGTTCTGAGAAATTAAGTCAGAATTGCGAGTTATAAAGTCTGAATAAATGTTATAAACTCACAACTTGCGAGTTTATATTTTGCAAATCTGACTTTGTTTTCGCAATTGTGAGTTGTGTCCATTTCTGAAGAGAAAAAAAGACTGTTCTCAGAATTGCAAGTTTTTATCTCACAATTCTGACTTAACATGTAACTTAAAATTGGGTTATGAAGTCTGAAATAAAAACCCACAATTCTGTTAAAAAAGTTAAAAGTATGAGTTTAGGCCTATATCTTATAATTCTGATTTTCTTCCTCACAACTGCGAGTTTATATCACACAATACTGACTTTGTAACTCGCAACTGCAATGTTATTCTGAGACAAAAAGTCAGAACTGTGAGGTTATATCACAGTTGCCTGCATTTCTCAGAATTGCAAGTTTACATTTTGAAATTCTGACTTTATAACTTGCAATTGTTTAATTCTCACTATTCTAAGAAAGTCAGAATTCTAAGAAAAGTCAGAATTGTGAGATAAACTTGCAATATGAATAAATAACAATTTTTTTATTTTGGGGTAAAGTATAATGTTCCCTTTAAGAACAAATTAATGGCATAGTTGTCATTCATATTTATAAAGTACTAATGACAAAATGTAAGTATATAAACTATCCGTTACTACGCTGATTTAGGTCTCCTGTCAATTGTAAGCTACTAAGTCTCATTACGGTCATGCTTTTGATTCACTAACAAGAATCAGTTCATAAGAGCCATTTGTTCTGTAACCAAATGTCTAAAATGACTAGCACAACATAAAAAAAATTACTTGTGATTTAAGTGCACCGGTAAAGTCAAAGTCATTTATTTTGGCCAATTAGATATATGAGTCAAAATGACATGCTTCATCTTTAATTGTAAGGTGCAACATTTATTTCTCATTTATTTATGTCTCACAAGTTCAATACTTTTACTGTGGATCAGTGAAATTTGACATATACACACTGCACAGAGGAATCTCTCTTACTGCTGTTATTCTGGTATTCCCAGTAGACGTGGTGGTGGTAAGTTGACGTAAATGCTCTCTGACTGGCATGCTGAAAGCTTGTCTTTGTATGAGAGCACACACTCCTCATCCAGCTGATGACACCATAACCTCACCCTTCCAGAAGCTCTCTTTTATTGACAGAATTTTTCATTTTTACTTTGATATTCAGGGTGTAAAGATGGTAAAGAGTGTCATTTCTATTCCATAAGTGGTTTCAAATTGTTATTATTATAATAGTTATATATTATAATACTATAACAATACATTTATAGTAAGTCATTTCTAATTAAACTCTTAAATTCCAGGCTGGTTCTTACAAATTGTGTGTAAACTGTAACTAATCTGCATGTAGCTGGAGTAAATCCATGCCGCAGTTCTGCTGTGAGTTCCCATGTGTTTGATATCAGTCCCTACATTAATAGAGTGTCACTTTTAGATTTGAAATAATGTCTCTCTGTTTGTTTCTCTTGCTTTCATCTGTTATTTTTATCTGTGGGACGGGGAAGTGGTGTATATGTCAGAACGTGGTGTCACTTTATCATAGGGAATCCCTCTCTTGAACCTCTCAGTGGAGAACAACAACAATGATTTACTGAGGAGTCATACCCTCAGATGCAGCAAGAAGCATCCTAAGATTTTTACCTTTATTTTTAGCTGTTTTCTTTTCACAGCTTGAATACACTACTATAATATTTTGCCTAGTAATGAATAATTGATGCCTTTCCTTATGTTTTGTTTGACCACTGCAGCACAGTTCCCTAGATATCAAAAGTATCAAATCGCTCAGCTGGCACGACTGCATCTGTTTAGTCCATTATTAAACAGACATGAAAGTGACACTGGTTTTCACAGTTTTCAGAGCACTTCTGGCTTCACTGGTTCGTCTGAATCAGGATGGGTAAAAGTACTGAATCACTGAGCTCACACAGTGAAGACCCAGGGAACTCACCATAACAAGAGCTTCAAGACACATCACTGCAGAACATGCTAATATACTCACACAACAGCCATGGAGGCAAAGAGACAGAAAGTCACAGATGGAGAGATGCATGACTAACAGTCACACTTTGGCATTTAGACATCTAGTACATTCTTGAATGCTGATATGGTAGCCTCATTCTATGTGACCAGTTAGAATTAGCCTATACTGTCCTATACATGATGGTTTCTGGTGTTTTAGGTCACCACATATTTCAGAGGGAAGCCACTAGTTTGTAGCCTGAGGATCAGAAAGGCATTCGGAGGAGTCATTTTGCCCAGTCTTAAAACAGTGCTTAAAAAGCAGATATGAACACAGTAAAGGTCAACAGTTTATTATTTGTTTTATTTTTGGAAATCTGTCTTGTGAAACCAAGCATCTAGGAGTGGAGTAAATAGTGAATTAATGACTGTGTGCTGTAGCTAATGTTTGATCAATGGACTGTGATGATACAGTACATGATTTTGTATATTAATTCATAACTAAGCATTATGGCTGTGATTGAAATATCTCTGTGCAAGATGTTGATGATGATATTGTATATAAAATAGTTGTATTCTTAGCATAATCTCTAGCAAAGCCTAAGATTTATTAAGTATATTTGTGTACTGTTGTGAAAACGCTACCAGCTGCTACTTTATAGAAAACATAGCAAAGATATTCTGGCTAGTTACACAAGCTATTTTGTGAAAGTTGCCCTTTTTTTAGAATTCGTTATTTTTCTACGAAGTACAGTAAAAAAATTTCTCTATTTTAATAATTTTTAAAATGTAATTTATTCCTGTGATGACAAAGTAGATTTTTTTTTTAGTAGCCATTGCTCCAGTCTTCTGTATCACATTATCCTTCAGAAATCATTATAATATGCTGATTTAGTGCTCAGTAAACACGTATCATTATCATTGTTGAAAACAGTTATGATACTTAACATTTTTGTGGAAATATTTTTTTCAGGATTTTGTGATGAATAGACAACTTACAGGTGCAGTATATAATATTGCCAGCTGACAGTTGAAATGGGTACTGCGGTCCAAATTCAAAATATTGTTTCACCCGCTCACAGGTTGCCAGATTGAGGACACACAACAGAAATGAGCGCAGCTTTAGACTGCAAGTTGATTTATCTATGCTTTAATATGCCTCTGCTCATAGAGCTTTTTAGATGGATGCCAAGGCCTTTTAAGTCGGGTAGAATCTGTGATTTCCGACCAAGTTCGTTTGCTGCCTTCAATGGCTTCAATGCGTTGTGTTTTCCATCAACTGACAACCCGGGGTGTTGAAATATTATTGGTTAAACTGGCAGTGGGCGGAAATACATGGACATTCTGACACAGAATGCACATTTTCAAAGTAGAATAAGTAAGGAATAATTGACAATAGGCTGTTGAATTCTTAGAAAATAATCTACCTGGTCTCATGACAAAAAAGTAACTGGGGGCACTTTTTCGTGAGACGTGAAATACGTACCAATGAGTACATTATCACTGCAATTTCCAAAAAAAAGCTTCATATCTATGGGTCATAGACGGTAGGTTTGTTTGGTAGCTCACGCAGTACGGAGATGTACATAAGAGGCAAAGAGTTCCAGTTTGAATCCTGTGTAACTACGGTTCGACAAAAGAGTTCAAATCTACACACAAGGAAGATTCAAATGCTGTCAGCAAATGTGTTTTTATATTGGTTTTGCATTTGTTAACACTATCGGGTAGGTTTACGGTTGGGTTTGGTGTAAGGCATACTTCCAACACAATAGAGCATTAACTTTTAGCATCAGTCCCCTGATATTTGAACCCTGAACCGCCAAAATACTTACTTGAGGCAACGTAATAAAAACACAGCAATACGTACCTATATCAATGTAATAAATACGTGCCAGGGTTCACGTATTGAACCACGCCACTTAGTGGACATTTCTTTTTGAAACTGCCACAAAACATGCAGTAAGGTACGTAAAAACGGTGCTGCTAAAAAGTACCCAGAGGTATGTATTTTTATGAGACTGGGTTGAAAATAATGCATTATTTTCATAGAATTCAACGAACTGAAGTCAATTATTCAGCTTTTGGTAGTTTTGGTACAATCAAAAAATTAAATACAGCACCTTTTAAAGAGCAGCAATGTTTTTAGTACACACTTGCTAAATAAAAGTATTAATTTCTTTTGACTTTTGATTTTTTACTTTTTGAATGGTATATAAACATATACTTTTTGTTGCCATTTGTATCACTTTTCAACTCAAAATGAAAATTATTTCATTATTTATTCACACTGTGCCACACTTGTATGACTTTTTTCTTCTGTGGAGCACACACATACAAATATGGTGATTTTTTTAAAATTAGGATTTATACATCATCTGAAAACTAAATAAATAAGCTTTCCAATGATGTGTGGTTTGTTATGATAGGACAATATTTGGCCTAGATACAACTATTTAAAAATCTGGAATCTGAGGGTGCAAAAAATCTAAATATTGAGAAAATTTACTGTAAAGTTGTTAAAAAAAGTTCTTAGCAATGCATGTCACATATGAAGGTGAGTAAACGATGACAGAATGTTAATTTTTGGGTGAACTGTCCCTTTAAAAGTTAGCTACTGAATGTGTTAACACTACCCAACACTGACTGGTATATCAAGCATTTTTAATTCTAATTAGCATCTACACTTTTGATGTATAGGGTATAATGTACTGTGAGAAAGGGCTGCATCCATCAGTGTCATTTAGGGGGTTAATTAAAACAAAAGCCTTACAGAAAAGAGATGAATGGAGAAAGGAGGAAAATAAGAAGCAGGAGGAAGGACAGGGATGGAAAGAACAGAAGACTGAGAGAGAGGGGAATCACAGACATTAGTAATCATAAAGAAGGTGTCCCTGTCATGTCGTCCCCCCTCATCTCGTTAGCTAATGAACTCCACTTACACGCTCTCTTGCACAGCCTCTGCTTTCACAGATCTGCTAGCGCACTGAAGTCAGCCTCAGGGGCCGAAGCCCGTTCTAACATATGTTTGTAAGTGAATTACTTCTTATTACATCAACAGGTTGTGCACATTGTGGGGGACAGCATGTCAGGTCTTCATTTTACCCATGAGTACCTAATACAGCAGTTCAGCAGATGCACAAATCACACATCTGTGCTTCCTACTGGATTTTCAACCAGCTCTGGCCTTGGGGACAAATAAGGTCTATAAATTTTCTCATTGAGGCCCTTCATTGAGGCCCAAATATAAGGCCTATCATGCCAATGCTTTAGTTTGATTGAATTTCTATACTGTGAATCGCAGAGGTCATATAGTATAGCTCTACGAGCAGATGTCGAGTGGACTACTGAGACTATGGCGGTGTAATGGAAATCTATAGTCAGTCCAGCACAGACCAGACTGCCTCGCGGAGACGGCCACGCAGCGCCTTCGTGGCAGACAGGCTTGAAAAATGTAGGCCTAAGGCAGCTTGTTTTCAATCCAACTTTGACGCTTCTATAAATATCACTCAGACAACAGAAATTCTGTGTGCTGAAGGCCAAAGTCTTTGGATTTCTATTTTTGACCTTGACACTTTTGACCCTTTAGGAAAAACAGAGCATGTGAGCTTTGATACCAAATCTAGGGTGAGTTAGCATTTTGAGTCCTTCAAGGACACTAGAAGGGGACACAACCTGAAGGGTTGTTCCAGAACAAAAGTGAGCAGCTGAATATATTCACAAAAGGCCTTTAAGGCTGTTGGCTAAGGGCACATGTGATGGTCACTTTGAAGTTATTTAGTCATTTATGATAACATGGTTCTAAGTGGGGTTTTTTTAACCAGTGCCACATGCATGAAGAGAAAGTGCACAAATCAAAATAAATATGAGGACACAAATAGGCAATATTTAATATTGTTTATGTTTTGAATAAATAACAATGGATAAATAAAATAAAACAGATTGGTATGTGTAAGCATAAGAATACAAAAAGCACACAAATATTGAGTGAAAAAATTATTATTTTAATTATTTTAAATTATTAAACTCAAAATTTTCTTTAAAAAAAAGTCAAGAATCGTAATATAAATATTATTGCTAAATACTGTGGATTTTTTTAAATAATAATTTTGTCTGATAAAATGAACTAATCATTCTTTTTCATTTTTCTACAGGACTACACACTGACCATGTATTTCCAGCAGTACTGGAGGGACAAGCGGCTCGCATATTCTGGGATCCCTCTCAATCTCACCTTAGACAACCGGGTAGCAGACCAGCTCTGGGTTCCTGACACGTATTTCCTAAATGACAAGAAGTCTTTTGTCCACGGTGTCACAGTGAAGAACCGTATGATCCGCCTGCACCCGGATGGCACAGTTCTCTATGGATTAAGGTGAGAATTAACTGATCCTATAACCAACCAGTATTACTTGTCTTTGCTGTGAATTTCTTTTTCTAATGATTAATCAGCTCTTGATCACTAACAGATATGCAGTAGCATGTCAAATAAACATACAAAAATAAAAAATTCTGTGATTAATTAGTCACCCTCATGTTGTTTCAAACCTGTAAGTAGAGCTGGGTGATTTTTCCAATTTTATAGTTTAATTCGAATAGTTTTGCTACAATTTTAATTTTTTAGGAATCGAGGAATCACGATTTAGAATATAAATATTAACGTTAGAATTAGACACTTTGACAATATGCCAAGGATAACTGTACAAGGATCCAAGCGCATGATTAACCGCTTATGTGTGTCACTCTGCGCGTTCACACAGAATGCAATTTTGTGTTGACAAAGATGTGATGCAGGCAGTGGAATAGGAAAAGAGATAGGAATGAACTTCTTTTAACTTGAGCACCACATTTTTATAATGCCATTTCATGCATGAGACGCTGCGATAGATGCGAGTGCAACAGTCAAAGTGTACATGTTATGGAAAAGCAGCGCAATCGAATAAAAAACCTGTGAAGAACAATTACTGTATGTCTGATATTTCATGTTTGCATGATGGTGACAGGTTGAAGGCTGCTGTTCATTGTTTTTACAGAACATTTAAAGATAATAATAGTCTACTGGTGTTGTACTTTCAGTCATTTTAAATTTGAATTACCTTGAGATTTTTTAAAGCATTTTCCTTGTGTTATTTCCTAAGGTATATGTATAACTACATATATGTACATTTACATCATGTTGACAAATTCATGTGTGGTGCACTTGGAATAGAATTTTCTTTAACTAGAGGTTTAATAAAGAAAAAATTACTTGAATTATGTTGTAGTTACAGTGACAAGTTGACAAGTTAAAAATCAAGCAAAAAATCGAGAATCGGTCAAACCTTCTGAACAAATCGAGATTTAAATTTTTTGCCGTATCGCTCAGCCTTACCTCATTCCAGCCTTCATTCATCTTCAAAACACAAATTAAGATATTTTTGATGCAATCTGAGAGCTTTATGAGGTTCAAGGCCCAGAAAGTTAGTAAGGACATCGATAAAATAGACATCAGTGGTTCAATCGTATGAGAATACTTTTTGTGTGCAAAGAAAACAAAAACAACAACTTCATTCAATAATTTCTTTGCTTCCATGTCAGTCATCGATGCGTGTTCACAAGAGTACTATGGACGCATATGTGTGCTGCTTTTGACGCAGGAAGCAGGCTTTCTGACGTAGAACTTCCATGTTTCTTAGTTCATCGTCTGTATGTTCTGGTCCAAATAAAGCTGGTCATCCTCTCTGTCAAAATCCTCAGACATGTTTACAAAGACCACATTATGTACAGCGTGCATCTTCTTCTGCTTCTAAACAAGGCGCAGCGCTTCCAGGTACTACATCAGAACACCAGCTCTTGCGTCAGCAGCATTACACGCATACATCGTGGTACTCTACTGAACTGAATTTTTTTGTTTTCTTTGCAGCTTCATAAGAATGATGTATTTACTACCTTCTGGGTCTTGAATGTGTCAGTTGCGTTGCTGTTTATGCAGGGTCAGAAAGCTCTTGGATTATATCAAAAATAACTTAATTTGTGTTCTGAAAATGAACAAAGGTCTTACATGTTTGAAACGACATGAGGGTGAGTAATTAATGAGAGAATTTTTATTTTGGGATGAAAAAAATATTTAAAATAATGATGATAAAAATATTTTTATTGAAACCTACCTTTTACATCATTTGTTTGTATTTGACTTTTCAACTGTGGGAAGAGTCTGATAGCTTCAGTGGACGCACATCATGAGAGCGTGCCCTATTTTGGTCAGTGCACTTGCCTACTAAATTGCATAAGTGCTAATGTGTGCCTTTATCTTGTTAAAGCCCTTTAGTGTTATCAGACTCTGATCCTAAATGAGCTGCTTTGCTCGTTCCCACGCGGAAGAGCATGGGTATGCCTTCATCCTCTGTACCAGCTGGAGTGCTCTATGAGGCAGTTACCGTAGCCTAATTTAGCTTTGCGTTTTGTTCCAAATGAGATCTTGTGGACTAATGCAGCCATATGCTAATGTATGGTTCCTGCTTATAAAGTTTATTGAACCATTTCCGTCTTTTCATGATTTATCTCCTTTCACTCGAACGGAACATCAGCAATCCATTCAACATAATTTTACAGTTCATCAAGGGAGTTCCCTGCACATATTGTAGTTTGACGAAGCGATAGTGTGGATGGAAGGCTTTTATTTGTTTGCTCGAGCTGGACGCCATTAAAGAAAGAAGAGCTGCATATTTATGGTAAGGCATTTGAGTGTGCGCTCATTAAAACGGCTCTGAAGATGGAATGAAGACACCGAGCTTCCTCTTTAATTTACCCACTCTAGGATGGAAAGACCGCAGAAACATAGTAACGACCCACTCCAAACCAATGTTATATGCTCATATGTCAAAATGCTCATTTGTGGGGATCCTTAAATTTAGATCCAGGGAGAGTGTGTAATACAGTGACCAAAAACAATAAATAAGTGACTGCTTTAGTATGTTGTTACTTGAATATGTAACTGGAGCTATAAAAACAAGAAAACAGTTTAATTGAATACATGATGGAGATATTTTAACTCTCAAACAATCCAGTTTGATTCAAAGTGCCCAGTTTCATTGATGGAAATTCATGTAATGATGTTTTTCCAGGGCTGTAGCTTAAATTTACAAAACCTGGGGCAAAAAAATGAATGCAAGAAATTTTAAACCATTATAACCTACTAGTATACCCTTTTTTTGAAAACCCCTGCCATAGAGCACTTTAGTGAGTCCCGCTTGATTGTACCCCTGACCACAGCCATGCATTCATCCCTATAAGATTATAAGGATTGAACATGATCTTCCACTTATGATGTTTCAACTGTTAACAGGAAGAAAAAATCAATACCTGGATGGTATTGTTACCTGAATGAGAAACCAAGCCTTACTTTAAATGTTCTTTGATATTGACTCACAAAGAACATTTGTCATCATATTTTAGTTGAAGCTCAAACTGTGTGAGATGATGAATGAGGTGGGATGACGTAGGCTTTCTTTGAGCTTGTTTGGCAACTTGCAATACTGCTACTCATACTCAGTAGCCACATTTTTAGGACAAAAACTGCATTTTCATATTTTAGATCTGTAGTGTTTGTTCATGTCCACTCATACATATGCACACTCTGTGCTATATTTAGTTCAAAAGACTTTCAAGGCATCTTGCTTATCTTGTTTACAATGAGACACACAAGCTTTGCAGTGTTGTTTAGCAAGTGTGGTACCTACTATATACTACTGTAGATCTGTGATGTATAGAATTGTGGCTTTGATTTTTCTGTGACCTGTGTGTGTGTTTCTGTTTCTAGAATCACCACCACTGCTGCTTGCATGATGGATCTGAGAAGGTATCCATTAGATGAGCAAAACTGCACTCTGGAGATCGAGAGTTGTAAGTGTTCTCTCTTCTCACTGGCGTACACACACACCCTGCTGCACAGACCGGCATACATTTCAATGCAGTTCCAAGCTGGTTTATACTGGTCAGTACTAGTTTGGTGCTGGTGAAGTAGCGAAAATGATGGCAAAAATAAAAATAGTTACCCTTTTAAAAAATGAAGTTCATTATCTACCTTTTTCATTTTATGGGTCTGGCTTCTGGTCTCATCCATACAGTCTAAACAGTAATATTTTGAAATATTTGTGACAATATTTTAAAATGTGAATAATTCCTGTGATGGTAAAGATTTTCAGCTGCAATTATTCCAGTATTCAGTGTCACATGATCCTTCAGAAATCATTCTGATAAGCTGATGTGGTTCTCAAGAAACAGTTATTTTTATCCCTGCTGATAAAAACAGATGGAAAAAAAACAACAGCTAAAACCAGCCTAGCTGGTTGGTTGGTTTTAGTTGGTTTTCGAACTTGGTCATAGCTGGCCAGCAGGCTTGTTGTAGAGGGGTTTGACCACTTGTTTTGCTGGTCAGGCTGGTCTTAGCTGGTCAGACTAAGAGACCAGCTGGAACAACCAGTTAAAACCAACTTGGCCAGCCTAGCCTAGCTGGGAGACCAGCTAAAACCAGCTACTTTCAGCTTAAACCAGCTAAAACCAGCCAACCAGCTTAGGCTGATTTAAGGTGGGGTTTTACCAGCCTAAGCTGCAATTCTGACTTTCTTCTCAAAATTTATATCTCACAATTCTAACTTTTTCTTTTTCACTCTGAGAAAAAGTTAGAATCACAAGAAAAAGTCAGAATTGCGAGATATAAACCCACAATTGTGTGTTATAAAGTCAGAAACTCACTGTTCTGACTTCTTTTCTCACTATTGTGAGTTTATATCTCACAATTCAGATGTTTTTTCTCAATTGCATGATACAAACTCACAATTCTGACATTCTTCTTAAATTTGCAAGTTTATATCTCGCAATTCTGACATTTTTCCCTTGCAATTCTGACTTTTTTCTCTTAGTTGTAAGTTTATATCTCGCAATTCTGACTTTTTTTCCCACAATTGCATGTTTCTATCTCACAATTCTGACTTTTTTCACTCACAATTCTGACTTTTTCTCAGAATTGTGAGATATCAACCCACAATTGTGAGTTATATAGTCAGAAACTCGCAGTTCTGACTTGTATTTTTTTTTCTTGCCATTGCAAGTTTATACAGTATCTCACAATTCTGACTTTCTTTCTCACTTACGCAAAGCAAACTCATAATTCTGACTTTTTCTCACAATTCTGACTTTTTTCTTGCAATTGCGAGTTTATATTTTGCAGTTCAGATGTTTTTTTTTCTCAATTGCGTGATACAAATTTGCAATTCTGACTTTTTTCTCAGTTTAAACCTACAATTTAAATATATTTTATATATTAGATATATTAAAGATATAAGCCCACAACTGTAAGTTATAAAGTCAGAATATAAGAATATATAAAGTATAAACTCGCAACTACGATTCTGAGGGGGGAAAAAGACTAATATTTTCTCAGAATTGCAAATTTATATCTCACAATTATCACTTAATAACTCAATTTTTTGTTTATATCATGCAATTCTGAGAAAAAAAAATCTGAATTGTGAGATAAAAAGTCGCAATATTTTCAGGATTCTGAAAGTCTAAAAGAATAGCATTTTATTTAAAAATAGGAATCTTTGTAACATTATAAATGTCTTAACTGTCACTTTTGATCAGTGTTATCCATAATTACTAATCTAAAGTATGTTTCTCTAAAAAAAAAAAGTACTGACCCTAAACATTTGAATGGTAATGTTGCTCAAAATGAAACCTTTTTATGTCATAATTATGAAGTACCTTTTACTGGACATGTCTTCTTAGCAGGCTGAACTGAATGCATTAGCTTAGCTTGCTAATCAGTTAGCAGGCTAACTGAAAGCACAGAAAGGGAAACATTTTATTGTTTTGATTACATCAAAAAAAGCTATAGTAATATTTTTTCTTACTCCAAATATCCCCAAAACGAACATTACTCCAAGAGACTGTGCAGGGTATTGAATCTTGCATGGCACCTGTAGTAAAACACTGTTGACAGAAGCAGTGTGTTTTATTTATGCTCATTAATTGCATGTAAACAATCAACTCTCTGTGGACTGTTACTTTTAATTACATAACTGCTTTAACAACTTGTGCAGTTTAGCAGTGTACATAGTACACACATTTGAATGACAATTCGGTTGTCACTACCTGAAATTTTTAGCAGGTTAATTCACTTACAGAATATGGTAATCACTCCCCTAAATAACCCAACTTTAATTGTACACAGTGTTTCATATGCACCCTAATAAAACCACCTAGCTCATTATGGTTTACAAACATGGCAGTGCCGGTATGAAATGGAGTGTGTCTGTGTCACAGTGGGGAATCTGACCCCTAACAGCTCCCCACACTTGTGCAAAACAGATGCTCATATGCATGATTATGCTAACAGTGCACTTGTGCTGACTTTTTTCACTTTTCAGCATATGTTCCACACACTAATTATGGAAAAGAAATGCTATTTCAAGGAACCACAATTCTTAAAATTAAAAGTTACATGGATGTATACATTATAATCTATGAAGCATTGCTGTGTGAGCTCAGTTGATCTCCCTCTAAAACATGATTTGTGATCTGATATTTACTTTGACAGTGTAATGTGTTGTTGACTCTTTAATGAATATGATTTCTGTTTGTCCTGTAGATGGATACACAACAGATGACATCGAGTTTTACTGGAAGGGAGGAGAAAACGCAGTGACTGGTGTGTCACGTATCGAGCTCCCACAGTTCTCCATTGTGGACTACAAACTTGTATCCAGAAATGTTGTCTTTTCCACAGGTAAAGTAGCAAAAATAAATAAATGACTAAATAAAATACTTTTTTGCAGCACTTTCACTCGACTTCACTTTTAGTCCCACTTATTTAGCATTATTTATAATAAAATATTATATAATATAATATGTGACCCTGGACCACAAAACCAGTCTTAAGTCGCTGGGGTATATTTGTCGTAACAGCCAAAAATACATAGTATGGGTCAAAATTATTGTTTTTTCTTTTATGCCAAAAATCATTAGGAAATTAAGTAAAGATCATGTTCCATGAAGATTTTTTTGTAAAATTCCTACTGCAAACATTTCAAAATTTAATTTTTGATTAGTAATATGCATTGTTAAGAGCTCAATTTGGACAACTTTAAAAGTGATTTTCTCAGTATTTAGATTTTTTTGCACCCTCAGATTCCAGATTTTCAAATAGATGTATCTCGACCAAATATTGTCCTATCCTAACAAACCATACATCAATAGAAAGCTTATTTATTGAGCTTTCATATGATGCATACATCTCAGTTTTGTAAAATTTAACCTTATGACTGGTTTTGTGGTCCAGGGTCACATATATTATAATGTAATATAATAACAGTTTAAAACTTTAAAACTTCACTACTGTTCCTGCCTCTTTATTCCAAATAAATCATATGAAGTGAAAAATAAATATTATACACTATCAGGCAAAAGTATTTGAACAGTAAGATTATTGATGATGTTTTCTGCTCACCAAACCTGCATTTATTTGAACCAAAGTACAGCAAAAACAGTCACATTTTGGAATATTTTTGTTTCTATTTAAAATAACTGTGTTCTATTTGAAAATGTTTTAAAATTGCAGTTTATTCCTGGTTCTTAAAGCTGAATTTTTAGCATCCATGGTCCTTCAGAAGTCAATCAGAAGTTTGAAAGAGAAATCTTTTCTAACATTATAAATGTCTTTATCATCACTCTTGATCAATTTAAAGTATCCTTGCTATATAAAAGTATTAAGTTCTATAATTTCTTTCCCAAAAAATATAAAAAACATACTCACTCCAAGCTTTTGAATGGTACATGTATAATGTTACAAAAGCTTTCTAATTCAGATAAATGCTGATTTTTGGATCTTTCCATTCATCAAAAAATCCTGAAAAAATTTACTTACCCGTTTTAAATATTATTATTATTATTATTTTTTTTTGCAAAGCTGCACTTCTATATTTAGTTGATTCACTTGTGCTTAAAATCTTATGTAAAATGTCTACAAGCTGAATCCAAAAAGTGAACTTAGTGTATCAGTGAATTGTAGTCTTAAAATTTTTTTTTTTTTTGCAAAGCTGCACTTCTATATTTAGTTGATTCACTTGTGCTTAAAATCTTATGTAAAATGTCTACAAGCTGAATCCAAAAAGTGAACTTAGTGTATCAGTGAATTGTAGTCTTAAAATTTATTTTTTATTTGTGCTAGACAGGGTTTAGCACAAAAGTTTGCACGAGGAAAGTCATTGAAGGGGTCCTCAAATAAGTTGTTACAGTTCTTGTTACAGAGGCAATAACAATAAAATTGATTGAATATTAAAATAGTAAAATATGTTGTCTTAAGAGTGTAATTTGCTAGTCATGTAATTACGCCTGTGATGAAGTATATAGCTTAGTTCTGAAACATGGGTCAGGGTGCAAGGCTGCAAGAAGTTTATTACCAAAAAAATCCCTGGAATGAAGTCTGCAAAAAAATGTATTTACAATGCAGAAAAGTGATGATTTCTACTGATCATGTCTTTTTTTTTGTAACACATTTTTTTCTGGTTGTCCTGTTTTCTGGCCACATTCTCCCGAGAATGATATTCCCATGTACTACTTATTTGAAAAGCTGCCTAATTGGGGCCTGTGCATCAGATATTTTTCCTCCTCGTGATAAAACAGACCAGAAATAATAGAGGAGCAATTACCACTCTATTTCCTCAAGCTTCTAAAGAAAAGAGCAGAGATGGAAAAGGGAGAAAGTGAGAGATGGAGTCAGAGAGAGGGGAAAAAACAGCCACTTGATACAAGCCATCACATATTCATGAGGTAGAAGACCCACTGCATAAATTATTCTCTTCTAAAACTAAGGCATTCATAGAGGCAGCGCTGTAATGATTATTCCCCATTCTGAATTAATGACACATAGAAAGAGACTGGCTATCTTCTGCACATGGTGAAAAGGATTATGGGAATCATGAGGTTGTGATTGAGGAGGATGTGACTATATTGCTGATGCCATGATAAGCTTTATGTTATGTTTATATATTTATAATATTATCAATTTTTGAGTCCATATTGTGTGTAGAAGCCAAAACATGATCCCTAACAACACTAACTCAGCCAATGGTTTGAATTTAGAGGTGGGACTATCTGTTTCTTTGACCAATAGAAGATGAGGGGAGTGTTACATAGATGTATGTGTCTCTACGTATCTTTGTGTCTTACGTTATTTGTGTGGGAAGATTTTGTGAGGTATAAGTAATTAGTCTAAAGTATGTGTAGGTAGCTTAAGTTCATCACGTAGGTTACATAGCATGTTTTTATAGACTGTGATGTGTGTACAGGTTGCATAATGTGCATCTGTAGGTTGTGTTATATGTGTGTAGGATGTGTGATTTTGTTCATAGGTTGTGTGCATGTTTGGGTGTGTATGTGTATCCAGGCTGAATGCTTGTTAGTTGCTTTTTTCACCTCCATAAATAGCTAAGCAGAGATTTCTCATCACATAAGCCGCATGGTTAAGTGTAAGATCATTTGTGTATTTTTGCATCATTTCGGTATTATAAGGTGTGATGTCTTTATTTTAACTTTTGTTCTTTTGTCTGAAAAAATGTGAGAAAATTTTGTCATTAATTACTCAGTCTCATGACGTTCCAAACCTATAAGACCTTCATTTATCTTCAGGACACACATTAAGATATTTTTGATAAATTTGTTGAATCACATTAGGGTTGGGGGTGGTGTTCGGTTAGGGTTAGAGTTAACTGTGAAATTACATAAAATTCCTAATTATGTGGGTTCCTATTGAAATTACTGTATTTTTTTTCTGCAGAACAGTGGTAAATGTGGCCAAATTTTTAGTATATTTCTTACAAGAGAAATTTTTGCCTTTGTGAGGAGTGGAGTGGAGAGGAGTTTTGTTGTTGTTGCTGATTGTAATTTTTTCAGTATGAGTAAAAGTAAATTTGTGTTTATGAATTGATGAATTCATTATTTAAATGAAATGAAATAGTTATAGATGCAATTTTAGGTGCAAATAGCATCTATCACTAAGTGCAAATAGCAATGGATTCTATTTACACTACATAAAAATAGCAGTATTTTCTTTGTGATAATATTAGTTAGATGCCATTTATGCTACTTAGTGCAATTTTTGGAAGACAATTGCACCTCAGTATTGTAGTACAAAACAGTATGCAATAACGTATTAAGCGTAAATTGTAATTTTTATTAAAATTATTAAATGGATGCTGCCTTATTTGGACAATAAAGCCCTCCCTACACTTACCCCTAACCCTAACTAGTAAACACCCGTGAGGCTCTATATTTTCCACTTTTCGATTATTTTCTTTATTTTATTGGAAATAAATGCCTTACTTATCTGATATGTGATGTAAAAAGGGAGAAGAATGAGTTCAGCATCAAAGCATTAATTCACTTATAGAAAAAAAAAATACAGATGATGTACTTTCCCCGTTGTCATCCAAGATGTTCATGCCTTTCTTTCTTCAGTCGTAAAGAAATTATGTTTTTTGAGGAAAACATTTCAGAAATTATCTTAATATAGTGGACTTCAATGGTGCCCCCAAGTTTGAACTTCCCAAATGCAGTTTAAATGCAGCTTTAAAGGGCTCTAAACAACCAAAACCGAGAAATAAGGGTCTTATCTAGCAAAACAATGTCATTTTCTAAAAAAAAAAAAAAAAATGTATATACTTTTTAAGTTCAAATGCTCATCTTGTTTAGCTCTGCCATGCGCATGTGTACGCTGTGTAATCCGGGTCAATACAGTTAGGGTATGTCGAAAAACTCTTTCTTTGCAGGTTTACTTTGTAAACACTGGGTCGGTACTTCTGCAGCAATTTTATGGTTTTAAAGTTTAAAAAGGAAAATGAGATGGGAGTTTTCCGACATAGCCTAACTGTATTGACCCGGATTACACCGAGTATGAATGCTCATGGCAGAGCTAAACAAGACGAGCATTTAAGGTTAAAAAGTATATAAATTAAGAATTTTTTTTTTTTTTAATAACAGATCATTTTGCTAGGTAAGACTCTTATTCCTTGGCTGGGATTGTTTAGAGCCCTTTGAAGCTGCATTGAAACTGCATTTTGGAAGTTTAAACTCACAGGCACCATTGAAGTCCACTATATGGAGATAATTCCTAAAATGTTTTTCTCAAAAAACATAATTTCTTTACGACTGAAGAAAATAAGGCGTGAACATTTTGGATGACAATGGGGTAAGTACATTATCTGAAAGTTTGTGTTCTGGAAGTGAACTAGCAGGCGTCTTTTGTAATGTTGTCTAGTCCAACCACACATTGTTGGGCGGAGTTAGTGTAACTAACCTCTGCCAACTAGGTGGGCTATTTGCACTTAGTGTAAATAGACCCTCCGAGGAAAAAAAAAACAGCCAATTAAGTGAATTTCTGACACTACTGTGTTGACATATTTCCATTTAAAAAAGGATGATATTTTGCAGTAGAGGGTGGGACATTATCTATTTATAGAGCAATTTGATTGAAAAATCTCTGTTCTCATTGAGTATGTTTTTGGTCTAATTTCCTGTACATTTTCAATTTGTATTATGTATTTGTATTTTTTCTAGCAAATAAATGGCCTCAAACTAATAGACATGGCCTACAAGCCATAAAGTCTAGTTTTGATTTCATAGGGGGCTTTAACATTTAATGTTTACTGACTATTTCATTCTCTTTTCTTGTCTCCTTTCACACTGTGGTGTTTGTGCTCAAGGCTAAGCTACAACAAATCACAGATTTTTTTGTCCACTGTGGCGGGAGTCCCGAGGCACAATCAGCGTCGCCCTGGCAACTCACGCCAAACACCTGGACCTCATCACCACGGACCAATCGTTCACGGACGCCGCCCCTACAAAAGCCGGTTGCTCACCACAGATCACTGAGAAACTATCTCCGATGAGGTTGAAGCTTACCTGCTCTCTGCTCTCATTTCCCCCTACAGATTCGCCGTGAACGATTGGCCACCGTCACTTCTGGACACCGCCACCACCGCGAACTCACCTTCAAGCACCTACCCGTTTGCTTGCACCTTCCTGGGGAATTCTGCACGACAAGGACTTCACCTCTCACGGAGCACCGACGCACATTCACCTGCCACTTCACCGTTTCACTTAAGTCTGTTCAATAAACTCACCCTCCGGGGCCCAACTAAAAGTCTTGTCTTGTCGTGCTGTTCCCCGCCCGGCCACAAGGTGGTGGAGAATGCGGGCAAGTTTCCGGGCCTGAGAACACCGACGAGCAAGACTCACTGTTTGTTTACACCGCCATCTTGCCCCCATTCACTTCCGGTTCTGTTTTTTTCAGGGCGCGCCGCTCCCCGAGATCATGGAAGAACTGGTCAAACAACTCACCGAGGTTAGCGTCCGCCAGCAGCAATGCTTTGAACTGTTGACGGAGCAACATGGACAGATTCAAGGATATTTGGCAGAACTACGTGCCCCGGCTGCTCACACCGTCCCGCTGCCGGACCCCCGCGCCGCCGCCGCTCGACTACTACCTAAACTGACCGCAGATGATGATATTGAGGCTTACCTCAAAATGTTTGAGTCTGTCGCTCGCACAGAGGGTTGGGCGAGAGGAATTTGGGCGGAGATATTGGCACCGCTGCTTTCTGGTGAGGCCCAACGGGCGTATTTTTCATTGCCAGCAGCAGCACAAAATAACTATAGTGAATTAAAGAGAGAAATTTTAGGGCGTTTGGGGCTTTCAGCCGTTGCGGCTGCACAGCGTTTTCATGACTGGGAGTTTAAAGCACGGTTGCCAATTCGCGCTCAAATAGCCGATCTGATGCGGTTAGCAGAGCATTGGTTACTAGAGAACTCGCCATCTCCGGCCCAGGTAGTCGAGAAAGTAGTAGTCGACCGGGTGCTGAGAGCGCTACCGCGTTCAATGAAGCAGGCGGCCGGGATGAAGGGTCCAAGAACTCTAGCCGAGCTGGTTGACGCCGTGGAGCTGGCGGACGCAGCCTTCCACCGGGAGGCCGGGGAGCGAGCGCCGCCTTTCCCCCGGAGGGTGAACCAGGAGCGACGCACGCCAGAGGCGCACCCCCGCGCAGTATACAGACCGCCCAGTCCCCGCGACGAGCCAATGCCCACCGATCCACCATCACCGACCCCCAAAGCCTGGATGACCGGCTGCGTGGTGCACCGGGAAACGCCACCAGGAGCCCCCACGACCTTCGTCATGATTCGAGGACGACGGTATCGGGCCCTCCTCGACTCCGGAAGTTCAGTCTCCCTCGCCAGGCCCGGACCCCTAGAACCCCGGCCAGCCCCCAAGTCAACGATGCCTATCACGTGTGTCCACGGTGACACCCGTCAGGTACCTACAAGTCTACTTACCTTTCGTAGGGATGGAAAAGCCTGGACCCTGGAAGTCGGAGTCGTAAGCGACCTGCCGGTCCCATTGCTGTTGGGGCGCGACTGGCCGGGGTTGGAGGCTGCCCTCGCCGAAGCTGCCCGGTCCCCTCGTCCTCGGCACCACCAGCATCGGCCGCCGTCGCGGGGATCTCGAGGCCATACCAACCTGTTGACAACCGACAGTGGGAGAGATGGTGAGTCCCCCTCCCGTAATACTAACCTCTTCCATGATGTCTTCCGGCAGGTTACGGGCGGGGGAGACTTTGGCCGCGCCCAGAAGGAGGACGACCGGCTGAAGCACTGTTGGCGACAGGTCCGCATCCTGGAGGGAAAGGAAGTCCTCCCGGCACCTCACCCTCTCCCATATTTCGTCGTCCAGAACGGTCTGCTATACTGCGTCGCGGAGCGACGGGGGGAGGTCAAACACCTGCTGGTCGTCCCAAAGACCAAGACGGAGCTGGTCCTAGAGTTGGCACATTCGCACCCCATGGCTGGTCACCTGGGAGCCCAAAACACGACGCAACGGATTCGGGATCGATTCCACTGGCCCGGCCTGGAGGCCGAGGTCAGGAGGTTTTGCCAGGCCTGCCCTACGTGCCAGCGCACGTCACCCAGAAAACCTCCCCCCAGCCCGCTGATTCCATTACCCATCATCGGGGTGCCCTTTGAGCGAATCGGGATGGACATCGTGGGGCCGTTGCCGAGGTCTGGCCGGGGACACGAGCACATCCTCGTTATCGTGGACTACGCCACCCGGTACCCAGAAGCAGTCCCCCTCCGCCAAGCCACCGCCAAAGCCATCGCTCGCGAGCTGTTCCTGCTCTCCAGCCGGGTGGGTCTACCGTCGGAGATACTGACCGACCAGGGAACCCCCTTTATGTCCCGGCTAATGGCTGACCTCTGCCGGCTGCTGAAGGTAAAGCAAGTGAGGACCTCGGTCTACCACCCCCAGACCGACGGGCTCGTCGAGAGGTTCAACCAGACCTTAAAACAGATGTTGCGACGGGTGGCCGCCGAAGACAAAAAGGACTGGGATCTGCTCTTGCCTTATGTGCTGTTCGGCATCCGGGAGGTACCACAGGCCTCCACAGGGTTCACTCCCTTCGAACTCCTCTTCGGCCGGCAACCCCGTGGCCTCCTCGACGTAGCCCGAGAAGCCTGGGAGCAGCAGCCGGCAGTCTACCGGACCGTCGTCGAGCACGTCCGAGACATGCGGGAGAAGATCGACCGGGTCATGCCGTTAGTCCGGGAACACCTGGTGAAATCCCAACAGGCCCAGCAACGTCTCTACAACCGGGCGGCCCAACCGCGGGAGTTCCAACCTGGAGATAGGGTGATGGTCCTGGTCCCCAACGCAGCCTGCAAGTTCTTGGCCCAGTGGCAGGGGCCCTACACGGTTGAGGAGCGAGTGGGCCCAGTTAACTACCGGGTAAGACAACCCGGCCGAAGAAGAGTAAACCAATTATATCACGTTAACCTGTTGAAGAAGTGGATCGGGGACCGGGACCAGCTCGCCGCCCTCGCCTCCCAAGATCCCGCGGTTGTAGATGTCAATCCCAACCTGTCAGCCACACAGAAGACGGAGCTGCGGCACCTGGTCGGTCAGTTCCTGGACGTCTTCTCCGACAGCCCCGGCCAGACTAATGTCCTAAGCCACGACATCTGCACCCCTCCGGGCGTCCTCGTCCGGCAACGGCCCTACCGAGTCCCAGAGGCCCGCCGGCAGGCTATAGAGGCGGAAGTCCAAAAGATGCTCAAGCTGGGGGTAATAGAACCATCACGGAGCCCGTGGTCCAGCCCGATTGTCCTGGTCCCGAAGCCCGACGGCACCCTGAGGTTCTGTAATGACTACCGACGCCTAAACGACATCTCCGACTTTGACAGCTACCCCATGCCCCGAGTGGATGAGCTCCTGGAACGGTTGGGGAGGGCTCGGTACATCACAACACTCGACCTCACCAAAGGCTACTGGCAAGTCCCCCTCTCGGCCGACGCCAAGCCCAAAACGGCCTTCTCGACGCCCTCGGGGCACTGGCAGTACCGGGTTCTCCCCTTTGGCCTGCATGGGGCCCCCGCCACCTTTCAACGACTAATGGATGTAATCCTCCGTCCCCATCAGGCCTATGCCGCAGCGTACCTCGACGACGTGGTCATCCACTCGGAGGCGTGGGAAGACCACCTGGAGCGGCTGCGCAGGGTGCTGTTGGAGCTTCGCCGGGCTGGACTAACCGCCAACCCCCGCAAATGCCACCTAGCCATGAACGAAGGCAGGTACCTCGGCTTCAAAGTGGGAAGAGGACTCATCCGGCCTCAGGAGGACAAGGTCAAAGCCATTATGGATGCCCCTAAGCCATCCACCAAGTCGCAGGTACGTGCCTTCTTGGGGTTGGCGGGTTATTATCGGTGCTTTATCCCCGGCTTTTCCTCTATAGCCGCCCCTCTGACAGACCTGACCAGGAAGGGACAGCCAGAGCGGATCCGTTGGTCTGGGGAAACCGAGGAGGCCTTCCGGCGCATCAAGGAGGCCCTGACCACCGAGCCCGTCCTGCGTGCCCCAGACTTCAACTGTCCCTTCCTGCTCCAAACGGATGCCTCCGACACGGGATTGGGGGCCGTGCTCTCCCAGGTCCAGGAGGGAGAGGAGCATCCGATTGTGTACATCAGCCGGAAGCTGTCCAAGGCCGAGCGCAACTACGCCGCGGTAGAAAAAGAAGCTCTCGCCATCAAGTGGGCAGTCCTGGAGCTGAGGTACTATTTATTAGGTCGACATTTTACACTGTTTACAGATCATGCACCGCTACAGTGGATGGCCCGGGCCAAAGACACTAACGCCCGGGTCACGAGGTGGTTCCTCTCGCTCCAGGACTTCCACTTCGATGTGCGCCACCGGGCCGGATCCAGCAACTCCAACGCTGACGGACTCTCTCGGTCTTGGGCAGCGTATGCAGGTCTGTCAGGGGTCATTCCCCTCCCACCCCCTGTCTCCCCTTTTGTTTCTGCCACCAGGACCAGGACGTCGCTTGGGGGGGGGAGTGTGGCGGGAGTCCCGAGGCACAATCAGCGTCGCCCTGGCAACTCACGCCAAACACCTGGACCTCATCACCACGGACCAATCGTTCACGGACGCCGCCCCTACAAAAGCCGGTTGCTCACCACAGATCACTGAGAAACTATCTCCGATGAGGTTGAAGCTTACCTGCTCTCTGCTCTCATTTCCCCCTACAGATTCGCCGTGAACGATTGGCCACCGTCACTTCTGGACACCGCCACCACCGCGAACTCACCTTCAAGCACCTACCCGTTTGCTTGCACCTTCCTGGGGAATTCTGCACGACAAGGACTTCACCTCTCACGGAGCACCGACGCACATTCACCTGCCACTTCACCGTTTCACTTAAGTCTGTTCAATAAACTCACCCTCCGGGGCCCAACTAAAAGTCTTGTCTTGTCGTGCTGTTCCCCGCCCGGCCACACCACGCTTGCCAGTTGCCATAGCAACAAAAGCTACCCTGCTGCCAATGCTACTGTTGTAAAATGTAAAGAATTTTTCCGAAGCCTTTTTATAATAAATATCCATCTTTTCTCTTTCGCGTGTCTCCCTGTTTACTTCCTTTCCTTGCAGTCTTTGCTTCTCCACCTTTTTTTCATTTGTTTCTTTAACTATCTTTCTTATTTCTTTAACAGGTGCCTATCCTCGACTATCTTTGAGCTTCAAGCTAAAAAGAAACATCGGCTACTTCATCCTGCAGACCTACATGCCCTCCATCCTGATCACCATCCTGTCCTGGGTCTCTTTCTGGATCAACTACGATGCCTCAGCAGCCCGAGTGGCATTAGGTATGCTATTTATTCATTAGGATGTCCTGTATACGGCTGACAGGATGTATGTCATCTGTC
This sequence comes from Garra rufa, assembly GCF_049309525.1. Lineage (NCBI taxonomy): Eukaryota > Metazoa > Chordata > Actinopteri > Cypriniformes > Cyprinidae > Garra > Garra rufa. The sequence goes on from NC_133372.1 coordinate 31,908,009, forward strand.
GTTTCCGCTGTGGATGCGCATGCTTTATTTAACAGCGCATTGTTGGATGTTCTAATAACTAGAATGCCAACATTCAGTATTCTGTTTGAATTGCAACTTTTTCTGCACACACTCCAGGTCTTCACCCTCCCTTTGGTTTACTTTTTCTTGGATCTTGCCTCCAGACAAACACCGACACACACATATACACCCAGACACATAGACAGATATTGTAGGGGCGCATGCATCATTTAACAAGGAACAGGGTAGACCCAGGTAGCCACAAACCCATTGCTTTTGACACACTACAGCGACTGCTCGCAGAAAGAGAGAGAGGGAGAGACTGTTCTCAGTATGTGTGTCTTTGCTCTGATGTTGTTATTCCAGAATGAGGAGTGACTCAGTTTGCCCGAAAGGCTACAGAACCTCTCCAGCTGCAGTGAGTAGCGGGACACAAAAGCTCTGTTTCAAAACCCAGCATAAACAGCCTTTTAAAGCACACTCCCGTTGTGAAGGTGGTTCCAAATTTTGCCCAAATTCTAAGGAATCTTTCTGGGATATTAAAAACATAAACAATATTATTAAAATGTACTGTTTGCATTTATATAGTATGTAATATTTGTGTGCATTATGTGTTTTTATATAAGAAGTGCTACTATTTGATATTGATAATATTATTGGATTAATAAAAAGTTCAAAAGAACAGCATTTATTCAAAATCGAAATCTTTTCAAACAATATAAGTCCTTGCTATCACTTTTTATCAATTTAACTTAATCCTTGCTGAATGAAAGTATTAATTTTTTTTCCAAGAAAGAAAGATAAAGAAAAAACTGCTCACCTCAAACTTTAAACGGTGGTGTATATTGTTACAAAAGATTTCTATTTTAAATAAATGCTGTTCTTTTAAGCGTTTTATTCATCAAAGAATCCTGAAAGAAGTAACGCATTTTCCAAAAGCACTATTAAGCAGCACAACTGTTTTCAACATTCATAATAAATCAGCATTTTAGAATGATTTCTGAAGGATCATGTGACACTGAAGACTGGAGTAATGATGCTGAAAATTCAGCATTGCATCACAGGAATAAATTCTATTTTAAGTACATTAAAATAGAAAACCACTTTTTTAAATTGCAATAATATTTCACTATATTACAGTTCCCTTCCGGGAACTCGAGCCGCGCCATGGAACGCTATGGGGAACGCCATTGGCGGGCAGCACTCTGAATCATGTCTACAACCAATCAAACGACGGGAGTGACGTCACAGGTGCGGTGACGTCAGCGACCAGGAAGTATAAAGCACGTGCGTTTGAAGCCAGCGGCAGCTTTTGTCATTCAGCGAGAGCGCTAACTGTGTCTGTCTGTCTAACGTTCATACTGCTGTTTTTTCGTGCCAGTTTGCACACCTTTTATTTGAGCAGTTATGAAAACAACCAAGGGGAAAAGTTTTATGGCGGTTCAGCGCCCGCATAGACAGTGTGTCCCTCCCTGCCAACGCTTTATTGTTGGTGGGGATACACACAGTCTATGCGTGGTTTGCTTGGGAGCGGAGCACGCACAGTCAGCCCTCGAAAAGGCTGACTGCCCGCAGTGTGAGCGTCTTCCGCTGCGGGTGCTCCGTTCCCGGAAAGCCCTCTTCGAGGAGGGGGCTTTCACCAGCGCGCCCCGCGGGTCTGGCCCCGCTTCCGCCGAGGCGGAGCGGCAGCTGCACTCGTGGGGCTCGCAGCTCGATCTGCTGGAGGGCATGGAGACGGGTAACCCCCTATCTCCTCCCTCACTCAGCGGTTCGAGCGATCTTCTTTTGGATGTGGAAGCCCGCACTGCGGTTTCTTCCCCCCAAGAGGAGGTCGCGGGGCTTCTTCTATCTTCCTCCGAGGAGGTTGATGTGGAGAGCCCTGAACAACCCCAACTGCCCCCCCCCCGTTCGCCTCACTACGAGGAGCTCGTGGAGGTGCTGACTAGCGCGGTAGCCAAATTAAACATCTCCTGGCCCGCTGAGCAACAACATGAGCCGCAGCGAAGCAGACTAGATGAACGCTTCCTGCGGACAAAGTCAGCACCCCCCAAACGGAGCCTTCCCTTCTTCCCCGATCTCCATAAAGAACTCTCTAGATCGTGGGAGAAGCCGTACTATTTCCGCCTTTATAACCCCGCAGGAAACTATGGAAATGTGGGGGGTGCGGAGGAGTGCGGATACAAGGCGATGCCACGGGTAGAACAGACGCTGGCTGGCTATCTGTCACCCGGTTCGGCATCGTCCTTGAAGGCTCCGTCCTTGCCCACCAAGCCGCTGAAGTTAACATCTAACTTGATGGGCAAGGCGTATTTGCCTACACACAATGGCAATTTTACAAGCTTACCAAGCCGACCTGCTGAAGGAGTTTAGCGAGGGCGAGGAAGTAAATATAACAGATATGCGCCGTACGGCTGACCTTGCTCTCCGCGCCACCAAGGAGACCGCCCGCGCTGTGGGGCGGTCTATGGCAGCCCTGGTGGTCGCGGAGAGGCATCTTTGGCTGACCCTGTCTGAGCTAAAAGAGAAAGACAGGGTCACACTCCTGGACGCCCCCCTGCATCCCTCCGGCCTCTTCGGTGCCTCGGTCGACACAGTTGTCGCCAGGCACCAGGAGGCCCGTAAGCAGGCGGCGGCGTTCAAGACATATCTTCCTCGCCGCGTTTACTTCTCTGAGGCTGCTAGACGGGAGCAGCCTCAGCCGTGTACGAGCTCCTCGTACAGGGAGGCACAGAAACAGAGCGTTGCCGCCTGTGCTCCTCCGGCCAGGCCTAGAGGGCGGGGTCAGCAACGCTCTAAGCCGGGGGCCTCTAAGAAGAGGCCCGACCTGAGGGTCGTCCTCCAATCAAAGAGGTCCTCGGCTAAACGGCCCTGACGGTTGTGTCTCAGGGCCGATGAGGGCAGCCCCTCTCGAGGGGGCTTGCGTTGCACCACAGTTTATGGTCACCAAGCCCCCTCGGGGCCCTCAGGAGATCTGTCAGCTAACCCTGCCAGTGTTACAGGGCGCGGCAATCTCCCGCGAACATCATTCTCTAGCTGTCCCGCCCGGAAACGTAGCGGCCCTGGAGAGTTCGCAACCCCCACGGGGGTCTTCAGAGAAGCTTGTTCAGGAGCATCCTGCCAGTACGCTGTTACAGGTCTCCGAATTAGTTCCTCAAATAAATCCAGAAACCAGTCTCGAGAGGCTGGTTCCCTTAGTAGAATTTCTGGCAGCGTGGAAACTACTGCCGAACGTTTCTATGTGGGTCCTGCGCACTGTAGAGAAAGGTTACTGCATTCAGTTCGGCGCCAAGCCGCCGCCTTTCAGCGGGGTATTCCCAACTCTGGTGAGCCCCGAGCAGGGTCTGGTAATGGAACAGGAAGTAGAAACTCTTCTCAGGACGGAGGCCATCGAGGTGGTCCCTCCACAAGACAGAGAGTCCGGGTTCTACAGCCGGTACTTCATTGTTCCCAAGAAGGATGGAGGGCTTCGGCCCATCTTAGATCTCAGACAACTGAACCGCTCAGTCAGGAAACTGAATTTCAGAATGCTAACTGTCAAGCATGTCGTGTCACAAATCAGGTCCGAGGACTGGTTTGTCACGATAGATCTAAAAGAAGCTTATTTTCACGTCTCCATCCTTCCTCAGCACAGGAAGTTTCTCAGGTTCGCTTTCAGGGGCGGAGCTTACCAATACAGTGCTTCCTTTTGGCCTAGCTCTCTCACCCCGAACTTTTACAAAGTGTGTGGATGCTGCTCTGGCTCCTCTGCGACTCCAGGGCATCCGCATAGTCAACTAAATAGACGACTGGCTGATCCTGGCCAGCTCGGAGCAGTTAGCGGTTCAACATCGAGGTGTTGTTCTCGCTCACATGTAATAGTTGGGGTTGAGACTCAACGCCAAGAAAAGTGTGCTTTCTCCATTACAGAGAACCTCTTATCTAGGTGTAATTTGGGATTCGACCACGATGCAGGCACGAATGTCACCTGCTCGGATCGAGTCGATCCTTACTGCAGTAAATGCGGTCAAGCTAGGCCTGTCACTCACTGTCAAACAGTTCCAAGTACTGTTAGGTCTTATGGCAGCTGCATCCAACGTGATACCTTTTGGACTGCTGCACATGAGACCACTGCAGTGGTGGCTCAAAACCAGGGGGTTCTCCCCGAGGGGAAACCCGTTCCGCAAGATCAAGGTCACGCGGCGCTGCCTACGTGCCTTGGCCATGTGGAAGAAACCCTGGTTCCTCTCTCAGGGTCCGGTATTAGGGGCTCCTTGTCGCCGCGTCTCGCTAGCAACAGATGCATCCCTCACCGGTTGGGGGGCGGTCATGAGTGACCCCTCAGCCCAAGGCCTGTGGAGCGATCACCATCTCTCCTGGCACATAAATTGCCTAGAGATGCTGGCAGTATTCCAGGCCCTGAAGTGTTTCCTTCCAGACCTGAGAAACCATCACGTGCTGGTCCGTACAGACAGCACTGCGGTAGTTTATTACATAAACCACCAAGGAGGTCTCCGCTCACGCCCCTTATACAAGCTGGCGTACCGGATCCTCCTATGGTCTCAAGGAAAACTTCTCTCCCTGAGAGCAGTCCATATTCCTGGACATCTGAATGTGGGAGCAGACGTCCTGTCGAGACAGGCGCTGAGGCCCGGGGAATGGATGCTTCACCCAGAAGTAGTGAAGCAGATTTGGAGAGTGTTTGGCCAGGCTCAGGTGGACCTCTTCGCGACTCGAGAGACATCGCAATGTCCCCTCTGGTACTCTCTAGCTCCTCCAGCTCCTCTCGGACTGGATGCTATGGTACAGACGTAGCCGAGGCTTCGTCTGTACGCCTTTCCCCCGATCGCTCTGCTCCCGGGAGTTCTGGAAAGAGTACGCCGGTTTCAAGTGCGGCTGTTGCTAGTAGCCCCGTACTGGCCGGCCCGAGTATGGTTCTCGGACCTAATCACCCTCCTCGACGGCTCTCCATGGGAGATTCCCGTCAGGAAGGATCTCCTCTCTCAGGCTGGGGGCGCGATCTGCCACCCCCACCCAGAGAAGTGGAAGTTATGGGTGTGGCCCCTGAGGGGGCGCAACTCATAGGAGCTGGTCTCTCAACTGAGGTTGTTGAGACCCTTCTCCAATCCAGAGCTCCCTCTACGAGGAAACTTTATGGCCTTAAGTGGAACCTGTTTGTTAGATGGTGTCACGAACACTGCTTAGACCCAGTTAACTGCCCGATAGGTACAGTACTGGAGTTCCTACAAACTCGCCTTTCCGCGGGGCTAGCTCACTCCACCCTGAAGGTGTACGTGGCGGCTATATCTGCCTACCACGCCCCTCATGGTGGCCTCTCAGTGGGCAGAGACCCCCTGGTCATTCGTTTCCTCCGCGGTGCACTCAGGTTGAGGCCTCGAGTGAAACCGAGGGTTCCTACTTGGGACCTGGCTGTGGTGCTAGAAGCTCTATGCAAGCCTCCATTTGAGCCCATAGAGGAGATCTCAGATCGCATGCTTACTATAAAGACAGCGCTTCTGTTAGCTCTCACCTCTCTGAAGAGAGTTGGGGACCTGCAGGCCCTTTCGGTGGCCCCTTCTCACATTGACTTTGCCCCAGGGATGGCCAAAGCTTTTCTCTACCCGAGAGTCGGGTACGTACCCAAGGTCCCGTCTCTAGCACTACAGCCTATCACGCTTCAGGCGTTCTATCCTCCTCCATTCTTGGAGTCTGACCATAGGAAGTATAACTGCATGTGTCCAGTTAGAGCACTAGATGCGTACGTCCACAGAGCTGCCATGTGGCGTAGATCAGAGCAACTTTTTGTCTGTTTCGGCCCTCCAAAAAGGGGGTGCCCGGCTTCAAAGCCTAAAATCAGTAGATGGATCATAGATGCCATTTCTACAGCATACGAGTCCTCTGGTCTCCCATCCCCGTTGGGACTCAAGGCTCATTCTACACGAGGCCTGTCTGCCTCTAAAGCTCTGACAGCAGGTGTCCCCATTCAGGACATCTGCAATGCTGCAGGTTGGTCCTCGCCTCTGACATTCGTCAGATTTTATGAACTCGACCTCAGAGCCACTCCTGGCTCCTTTGTCCTCTCGCCTTAGCAAGATAGCTAAGCCCGTAGAGATTCAGCCCCCTCCCTAGCCAGGAGGAGACTTCTCAAGGCGCATTCTTTCAGTTAAAGAAGAGAAGTCCTACTTCGCCATGCTTCAAAGCTATACTGCCTCTTTTGTCCGTGGAATACTAGACAAAGGCTCATATCTCTCGCGACCTGGCAGGATACCAGGCCGAGCTTCTCTAGTCCCTCTTGTTCTGGTCCTTCCCAGACAAAGGACTAAGACTCCTCGTGCGCCTGAGGGCCGAGGAGTGCCTCTCGCAATGGCTGGCAACCAAGCAGAGGCCGACTATCTTCCTCGTGTGCCTAAGGGCCGAGGTTTATATTGCCATCTTGTCCGTGGATTACTAGACAATGGCTTATTCCCCTCGCGTTCTGGCAAGGTTACCAGACCGAGTGTATTCAGTCCCTCTTGTTCTGGCTTTCTCGCAGACAAAGGACTAAGACTCCTCCTGTGCCCAAGGGCCAAGGAGTACCTCTTGCGCTGGCTGGCTCCAAGGCAGAGGCCTATTACTGTCTTCCTCGTGTGCCTGAGGGCCGAGGATCACAGTGCCCTCTTGTCCGTGGAACACTAGACAAAGGCTCATACCTCTCGCGTCCTGGCAAGGTCACCAGGCCGAGTCATTTCAGTCCCTCTTGTTCTGGCTTTCTCCCAGACAAAGGACTAAGACTCCTCGTGTGCCTGAGGGCCGAGGAGTACCTCCTGCGTTGGCTGGCTACCAAGCGGAGGTGTATCATTCTCCCTCGTGTGCCCAAGGGCCGAGGTTCATACTGCCCTCTTGTCCGTGGAATACTAGACAAAGGCTCATACTTCTCGCGTCCTGGCAGGGTAACCAGGCCGAGTCTTTCAGTCCCTCTTGTTCTGGCGATACCCCAGACAAAGGACTATCTCTTCTCCTCATGGGCCTGAAGGCTGAGGAGCTCTCTTGAGGTCGAGTACCCTGTCCTCGTGTGCCCAGGGGCCGAGGACCATTACACCATCTTGTCCGTGGATTACTAGACAATGGTTATTGCGGTCCCTCTTGTTCTGGCCTTTCCCAGACAAAGGACTAAGACTCCTCGTGTGCCTGAGGGCCGAGGAGTACCTCTCGCTCTGGCTGGCGACCAGACAGAGGCTTACTACCTTCCTCGTGTGCCCGAGGGCCGAGGATCACATTGCCCTCTTGTCCGTGGAATACTAGACAATGGCTCTTCCTGTGCTCTGGCAAGAACCACCAGACACAACTTGTTCCACCCTGGTTTAGCAGACACTGCGCAGGGCGTGGAAATTATGGGGGCGTTGGTAGTCTCGTTCCCCATAGCGTTCCATGACGCGGCTCGAGTTCCCGGAAGGGAACGTCTCAGGTTACGTATGTAACCCTAGTTCCCTGAGGGAACGAGACGGCGCGTCTCGGACCATAATTCCCGCACCCTGCGGCGCTCGCTTCATTCCTAAAAGAGCTGCTGCCGGCTTCAAACGCACGTGCTTTATACTTCCTGATCGCTGACGTCACCGCGCCTGTGACATCACTCCCGTCGTTTGATTGGTTGTAGACATGATTCAGAGTGCTGCCCACCAATGGCGTTCCCCATAGCGTTCCATGACGCGGCGTCTCGTTCCCTCAGGGAACTAGGGTTACATACGTAACCTGAGACATTTTTTTTACAGTATTTTTAATCAAATAAAGCAGCCTTGATGAGCAGAAAAGACTTTGTTAAAAATATTTTACTATAAACTACCATTCAAAACTTTGGGGTTGGTAAAGTTTTTTTTTTTTTTAAGAAAAAAAAACTTTTATTGACCTATTTGCTTTTTTTATTTATTATTTATTATTTTATCAGCATATCAGAATGATTTCTGAAGAATAATGTGATTTCTGAAGACTGGAATTATGACTGTTTTTAACAATATTACTGTTTTTATTTATCAAATAAATGCAGCAGGAGAGATCGTTCAAAAACATTAACAAATCTCACCACAAATTATGTTAAATATTCTTCATATGGTATCATATAGTAATAGCATATATAATTATAATTTGCTCCGCTATTGAAATAACTTTAAATGTAGTATTGCTAGCTACTGTTATATGCAAACTACTGTGTAGTTGAACTAGTTTAAACTATGAGCAGCTTGTTCCATTTCAGTAAGGATGCTGCCTAGGAGGCACCTGCCTATTTAGACAGTTGACAGCAAGGCAGCTTTCTTGGTTGTGAAACAGAGCTACTGTGAGCAGCTTTTGAACTAAATTTCAGTCTCACTGCCTCCAGCCTACTCACTACCCGTGTGGACACCAAACTCAAAGCGTATGAGCTCAGATTTACAAAAGCTTCTGCTGAAGAGACTTCTGTGCATGCGCAATATTATCATCTGGGCACTTTTAAATCACAGAGATAGATCACAGAGAGCAGTACAATATTATTTTAATCACATGTTTAATGTGTGCAAGAGTGTGTTTGTTCATGCACCCAGGTGCAGCTCTTTGAGATGGATGTGATATGTTGGATATGGGCCTTCTTTAGGGAAATTGTCCTCATTAACCATGTTAATCGGAGAAATGAGAACACTTTACACTGGGAGGAAGGAGTCTCCTGGGTCCACCACACATATACCACCCATCTCACCTGCCTCTACGCATCATTACAGGGCCCCCACCCCCGTCTATCTATTTTGTTACTCTCTCTCTGTTTCTATTCCTCTTTTTCTTTGTCTTTTTCTCCTGTCCTCCCACAGCCAGGCAGCCAAATGAAAACAAAGGGATCAATGCAGCTAGAAAACAATTACATTTAACTTCCATTTCAATCCCAAGGCATGCTGCAGCACAGATGAATCTCTGCCTTAAATGCCTCTGTCTCGCCACCTCCCACTACTCGCTGACTCCATCTATTCTCTGCAGCCACATCCGGCCCGGCCCCGGCCCTATACCTCGCACTGCATTACTGCAGCACACTTAAGGACTTGATTCATTTCAGAAAGGAAGTTATCAAATGATGCAAGAAGCAAACATATCAAATGATGTAGATGATGTTTCATTGATGTCTTCCGACTGTTTTGCTGACGTGGTCAGGCATGTAGATTTTCAGGGAACTTTTTTATAAGATCTCAAGACTGGCTAATGACTAAAGCAGAGCATATTGAGAGTTATATTTGTAGTCCAGCACTGCATATGAAATACTGGAAGTTGATATGAAATCAAAAGCATTAGATTTTTTTTTTTTCATGCACATTCCTAGGGCCCACCCCATGGTTCTGTGATTAGTAGTAAATCTCCATCTCGCGTGGAAAATCCAAATACGCCGAAGAAGAAACCCAGGAAACCAATAGGGATGTGATGATAAATTGATTCGTGGATCGATTCTGAGATTTTCCGAATGCATCGCGATTCTCTTTGGAATGGATTCTGAAAAGCTTGGATTGGATTACCGAAAAGCTACGCAAACACCTGTCATTATCGCAGAACGATAGCTTCGATTTCATTATCGCATGAATAAATCATCTGCAATTATAAACATGATATTGCATAGCTTGTCTGTGAACTATGGCTCTGCAGTAAATGCCACTCCATTTGAAAGCACATGCTGGAGCTTTACTACTGATTACAGAACCGGCTTTACTGACAAAATGCATATGACAATCGCCTTTGATTAATCGTGCATAAAAAGAACTCCAGAGGGCTCCAGAAGGTTAATAAAGGCCTTCTCTAGTGAAGCGATGGGTTTGTGTAAGAAAAATATCCATATTTAAAACTTTATAAACCATAATCTCTAGCTTCCGCAAACTGTCGTACGCACATTCACGAGAGAGTGGGGTGGTCTCAAGTTGAGTCTGAAAGTAAAAAGTCATAGACACCTAGGATGGCTTGAGGGTAAGTAAATCATGGGGTAATTTTTATTTTTGGATGAACTGTCCCTCAAGTTCTTATTTACAACAAAATTTGGCTTTAGAAGATTTTTGAGTGGGCTTCAGAAATTCGCTTTTTATTTTGTACAGTCAAAGCCATATGGTACAGGTTTGGAATTACATGAATGTACAATAAGTAATATATAAAGTTTTCATTTTTGGGTGAACTATTCCCTTAAAGGAACTTTTGACTAAATGCATTGGTCAAAGTGCCTGAAAGCAATCCGAAATAGATCTTGAGTGCTTGCCAATGTTGTGCATTTTACTTTCAAAAGTCTAACTCAAAAGAACGACATCCCACACTATTTACTGCAGACAGGTCTGTGTGAAGGTAGATGTTAGTTCTAGTTAGGTAACTCCCCTGCGCTGAACTCTCTGCGCTGAGCTGGGTTTGATCCTCCCTTGCTGTGACCTGGTCATGCACAAATCAATGCAGTGTGCTCCATGTACAGCCCTCTTCTTCACACCAGAATGCTGCTTTTGAGTTTATGTAAGCTAGGACAGACATCCATCTGCCCACACATGTCCTCTCTCACTCTGGGGACTCAGGCCTTTACAGTGAACGCACTGTGGGAGTGAAGTGCCGACTATTTTCTTTTGTCTCTGTGGTTGTTAAATTGTATTCTGTTTTCTAATATTCAACTTCAGTAATAAAGCTTGTGAATAAAAGGTCAAAGAGGTCAGACATGCTAATTTTAGTTGGCTATTTTGTGCAGTTCTATGACAGCTCACCTTTTTCTAGAACACTGGATGATGCTATGTAAAATGAATTCTGTGAGATTACATACATTTCTGCGAGATTACATAAATTTATGACAGAGGGGTCATTGAGTCTAAAGACCAGCAATTCCTAACTAATCAGCAGCAACTTGAAAATTACATATAAAACAATGAATATAAATCATTATTCATGCAACATTCAAAAGTTATGGGTCAGTAGTTTTTTGTCTATTTGTCAAATAATCCTTATATATTAAAAAAAATGTGACACTGAAGACATTTTAAAATATTTTTAAAAAGAAAATAATTATTTTAGTTTGTAATATGTCAGTATTACTAAGTACAGTCCTTTGTATAGTTATAACATTTACCCAATTTATAAGGCATGATAGCAATTTAGCCTAAATTAAGTCGGCAGACAAAAGTTATTGAATCTCTTTACTTGATTAATAGTGCTAATTTATATCCAGTGCAATTAAAAATTTAAATTGAAAACACTGTTAAAGAACATGCATAATGTAAAGGATGTTCACCTCCAAATTCTGTACAAAAATCACTTTATTCAGTGGGAAAGCGGCATTAGGGTTAACACTAAATTATTAAAGCCATTTAAATAGTCAGGAGACAAGAGAAAATAAGAAAAGCATGTACATTCTTTTAAAATCCACCGTTTGAGATGTTCTGGGCACCCAGAGTCCCGGTCGAAAAGCGCCTGGATTGTAATTTCAGGAATTGTGCTTAATGTAACTTTAAATGTTAATGTGATGCTGCTCAGGGTAGAAATTAGGTCATGGCTGCTTTGCAGTCAGTCGACGAGACCCTTTTCTCGTTAACGAGGTAACGGCATTCCTTAGGGAGTGTGAATGTGACGGAGACAAGGTCCCCTGTAAAGCAGACTGCCCAGCACTAATTACACTTTAATTAGAGGAAAAACCCAAAGTAAAAGTCTGTAACTTTAGCGCTCGAGATCTAAGCTAAGATCAGGCTTGTCATAGGCAGGATGTATGCATATCGCTTCCTTGAAATCCTCAAGTAGTTTTGCGATTTGATTTGGAGAGGAAGTTGGCAGTTTCTTTGAGATATTAGCTCAGCTATGATGGAGTCTTGCTGTGTTTGTTGCAAAAGAGGTCGGTCCTTCGCAGGGCAACAGAAATATTGACAGTTTCATTTCTTGCTCCAGTCAGGCATATTCACACTTATGTCCCACCACAGCTACAGCAGAGTCAGCAACAAACACAGTGATTTGAGTGGCGGCGTTAACCGGGAGCCGGCATTCGTAAAGCAGATTTATGTCTAATCTGAAAATGAGATTTGCAGAAAGGTAGAACTACTAAATATGCAGAGCATGGCACATAGGGTCATGTTAAATGGAGAGTTCGGCTAAAAATCAAAGTTCTGTAACCCTCAGAGTTACTTTTTTTCAAAGAACACTTAAGAAGATTTTTATGAATGTTGGGGTACAAAAACATCTAATTAAGATTCCAAAAGGGTGTTTTTGTAGTGATTTCTATAGAAGAGCCATTTTTGGTTTCCCCAAAGAACCTTTCAATGAACAGTTTCTAAAAGAACCATTTTGAAGAATATTTAAAATGAAGAACCTTTTTCGACTATAAAGAATCTTTTATGCATTTATAAGGTTCTTCATGGAACCATCAATGCCAATAAAGAATGACTTTTTTTAAGAGTGTAATCTAATTAGTCTTCTTTTGGACTAAAATATTTTCAAAATACCTTTTCAGATAAAAAAATAAACTGTTTTTAACCTTGATATTGTTGGATTTTTTTGTTTTGGCTAGTCATGAGAAAATCTACTTGAAGGCAGCGATAAGTTACATCAAGATATGTCACAACTAATTCCACTCTCAGATGACATGTCCTCAGACCGCCCACAGTCTGTTCGCTGACCATCTGACTGATGCATATTGCTCACAAAACTGGAAAGCACTTTCTCAATCTGGCAAGCTCCATTCCGATTGGCTGACTTCACACAAGCCGTGGGAGTGAAAGCATGCAATATATATATATATATTTAAATCATATATATATTTAAATCATTGTCCCTGATTAAAGGGGTATTTACAAGTTAATGTGTTGACAATAACATGATCACTAGATTTGCCAAACTTTTAACTATTTGTGAATTTTTCAGGTCATCTGTCATCAAAGCTTGGTAAATATTGGTCAAAGGCGTTATTTAAGTTTTTATAAAATTTAAATTTCACCAAGCCAATTACTCACTAAAAACTCCCACAGATCATGTTTTCATGCTGTTTTAAGTCTTCTTTTGATGTAACAAAGTGACTCAAATTGAGGGGGGATGCAGGGGATGCTGTTTAAAAAAAAATGACAAAAAACATCCCCTCTGTAAAACCACCATTCCCACCATTTTTAATTTTTAATTTTGTGCGTTATGTAAAACTTATCATGCAAATGGCATGTTAAAATTGCTGCCACCTACTGGTTTTATTGTCATATTTATTTAGCTATGACAGGCCTAAACCAGCCAAGGTGCCAGCACAAAAACACAATCAGCAAAATATAGTTTAATTATCTATATAAACAAAAAAAAATTGGACAATTAAACCACTGGTTAAATATTATAAATGTGTGAGTTATTTACTTACTTTTCTATTGTTCATTCAGACTAATTGGCGAACGCACACGAACACAAGAGGTGGGATTTATCACATTAACTAATCACAGCAGATCAAAACCAGTCATATCCAGTTATATTCCTCTCAGGTGACTTTCCCTCATTTATTCTGTTAAAACTCAATGGACTAAGGGGATGCGAGAGAGACAGACTTCCACTGTAACTTTACCTGCTAGTGCCGCTGTTGGACAGTGATTTAAAAAAAAACAAGTGATTTATAAAATTTTACATTTTATATTTTGTAATATTGGCATCATTTTATTTTTTTACTACAAATATTTTCTCATCCAATATTTTGAGAAGACACTGTCTCCCTTGCCTCCTCAGTGGAAATGCTTCTGATACTGAAATGCATTGTGGCACTCAGTAGTATGTAAACACACAATTTTCTGCTATATTTCCAGTGTTTCTCTGCAAACATTATGTAAAAACATCCTTTTTCATGCCAGTCTGTTATTGTAGTATAGTCTCATTAGAAAAAAAAAAAAAATGCGTGAAAACTGTATGAACTGCAGCTGGTTGCTTTCCATGTTGGTCAGAGGGTCTATTCTTCTTACCTTATCTACAATCATAATTTTCCAGAAGTCACCACACATGTGAGGATACCATCACTTGAGAGTACTCTGAATAATGTCCGATTGCTGGTGTTTGGAAAAAGTTTGGGTAAATAATGGATATATTTTACAGAGTGGGAGTTTGAACAGTATATTTGTGTTCTCTTCTGTGTGTGTGTGTGTGTGTGTGTGTGTGTGTGTGTGTGTGTGTGTGTGTGTGTGTGTGTGTGTGTGTGTGTGTGTGTGTGTGTGTGTGTGTGTGTGTGTGCGTGCGTGTGCGTGTGCGTGTGTGTGTGTGTGTACCTGGTATTCATCACGTTGTGGGGACCAAATGTCCCCACAAGTGTGTGTGTGTTTGTGTGTGTGTGTGTGTGTGTGTGTGTGTGTGTGTGTGTGTGTGTGTGTGTGTGTGTGTGTGTGTGTGTGTGTGTGTGTGTGTGTGTGTGTTTTTGTACATATCTGAGTGGGTGTTTGAGCAGTTGGAGTATTGCTCCTCTTTGAACTCACAGTGATACTGACTCAGGATTGACTCACACAATAAACAGAATAGAGTATCACAGCATTAAATCAATAAAATGCATAGAAAATAGAAAAAATGCTATTGACTTTTCTATTTATATAATATAATCTATAATATAAGACATTCTATTAAACATGAATAGCATTTGGGAAAGTTTGGGGAAAGGAAGGAAAACTCAAGGAAAAAAAACAAGAGTGCTGGGCTGTTCTCTTCAGCTGCGGCCAAGTTGATCAGTCATGCTGTTTTATACTCTGTATGTTATTCTCAGTTTCTCAGATCTGGCCTCGGTACAAATGAATCCAATATAATCAGCTAATTAGGTCAGTACTCACATAATGCATAATATTCAAAAGGGTCCAGTGTAGTGGCAATTAGAGGTTCGAAAACTGTCAGTTAAAGGATAAAACAGCATTTTATTTGGTATTGCAATCAATTATGAAGTTAAGAAGGCTTCTGCCATCATTCGTGGATTATTCATAGCTAGATTTGACAGTGTTGTGGTTGTGTAATTCCGTTTACTAAGCAGGGCTCGGATCTGGCATTTTAAACATTGTGACAGCACTCAATCTGTAGCAACCATTCTCAGAGTCCAGATTCATGGTGGGCGTTGGAACAGAGGTGTCAAATGAGAGCGCTTTCATCCCTGGCTGAGTCCTTCCCTCAAATTTCAGTGTCAATGTGTTCTGCCTTCCATAAGCTTGTACTTTCAAATTAGTTACACTTGGTTGTACTAAGACTGACTGTGTAAACCTTAAAGTTTGCTTATACTTCAGAGCCCATATGGTTCTTCCGAAAATAAAAAGTCTTTATGTACTAACCCTCTTGGCATTTCTAGCTTATATGCTGTAATTTTTTTCTGCAACATTATCAAAAATTATTGTTTGAACTATTGCTGAACTATTAAGTTATTTTTATTTAATTACTTAAGTATTAATATGAATAATAAACACAATTTTCCCATACAGGTATTACCACTGTGCTGACCATGACCACCATCAACACCCACCTGAGAGAAACACTTCCGAAGATCCCCTATGTCAAAGCCATAGACATGTATTTGATGGGCTGCTTCGTCTTTGTCTTCTTGGCTCTGCTGGAATATGCTTTTGTCAACTACATTTTCTTTGGACGAGGGCCTCAGATGCAGAAAAAGTTGGCTGAGAAAGCTGAGAAAGCTAATAACGACCGCAACAAGTACGACGGCAACAAGGTAAAAGTCATTTTTATCTATTGCAATGCCAGTTTGGAGAATGGCTGTATTGTGTGCTGAAGAATTGAGTGTGAGCTTCTTTTTTTTTTAAATAAAAGGTTGTGATATGGTAGCTCTGGGAGATGCGATACAATAGCATAAGCGAAGAAGAGGACAAACACAAATGTGAAGTTTTTAAGTAACAGTAGAGATGTTTATGAAAATGTTGCAATTAAAAAACAACTAAAATTCTTATTGTACTGCAGAATTAAGTAACAATGCAACATCATTAGATGACAACACTGCAATCTAAAAGACCAAAAGGGTAGTATTGTACAATGGATAAAATTAAATATAAACCATTAACCAAAAACTTGCTGTGTGCAAATTATTCTCACAAACCAAACCAGACATGATGCAATGCCACAACATGCAATAAAAGGTATCTTCCATGCTATTAAAAGATTTCGCATAACCAGTTGCGATGCACGACAGGATTTTGGAAACAGTTTCTATTTCTGATATGTCTAGGCTGGAACAACAACATACAAACAGTGACAATGATAATCTCAAGTTCTGATTATGTGCTTCATTTATTGTTAAAAGTGTGTAAAACAAGTCTGAATATCATTTTGTGTGACCTTTGTAGACATGCTGAAAGTGACACTAAATAATTTACCTCAGATCTTGAAAATAAAGGAAATATGAACAGTAAAATTGTGAACGCAGTTAACAGACAACTGTATACCATACAAAAGATTGTATCCGCCATGTGTTCAAATGTTTTAATATTTATTCATTAGATTATGTACTCATCCATTTTGCAGAGCCCGTCCAGACGCTCTTTCTATTTACTGTGATTTGCGATTGATTATTGATTTGTGATTTGACAAATTGCTTGTTGCTGAAATTATCATATTACATCTGGTTAGGTGATCAAATTAAAGGAATAGTTCAATCAAAAATGAAACTTCTGTTATTAAATACTCACCCTCAGGTCCTTTCAAAATTGTAAGACCTTCATATTTTTGATGAAATCCAAGAGATTTCTGACCCTGCATAGGCAACGCAACTGACGCATTCAAGGCCCAGAAGGATAGTAAAGACATCGTTAAAATAGTCCATGTGACATCAGTGGTTCAACCGTAATTTTATGAAGCTACGAGAATACTTTTTGTGTGCAAAGAAAAAATAACAACTTTATTCAGCAATTTCTTCTTTTCCGTGTCTTCACCGCCATTCCGCCACTGATGTTACATGGACTGTTTTAATGATGTCCTTACTACCATTCTGGGCCTTGAATGTGTCAGTTGCATTGCTGTCTAAGCAATTTTTACTAAGCTGTTTCCATGCTCTACTACTTCGTCAAGTGGTACAGTATACTTTCCTGCTTTGAATCCTGGAAACCATGCAGTTTTTTGTTTTGTTTATTTAAGATGATCTTCCAGTACTGTTGAAAGTTCTTCCTGCATGTTTAACCCTGGATTATTGTTTCAGAAATATGCCCACTGACATGGCATGTGAATAGTTATGCAACAACAACATACATGAAATGAAACATGTAATTTTTCCTTTTAAACAAAAACAAATTCCAGAATCGAGGTGAGATTTTTGAGGTTAATCCAGATAAACAACATACTCTTGTTTGTGTTTTTCTGACCAGCCTGTTCAGGAGGGAGGCAACTGCAAGCCATCATCCGTTAAACAATCCAATCAGGTACAAGGCCACCGTCACTCACGAGGGGTGAGTGTGTGTATTGCTGTCTGTTTTGTCAACATTTGTAAGCTTCCTCCTGAAATCCTCCTAGCAACAGTTTCCCTCTCATTTACTGCAAAACAGTGTTTCTCAACTGATGGGTTGTATGTATGTTCTCACAGCAAGGACAAATAGGTTTATTAAAGGGTTAGTTCACACAAAAATGAAAATTCTGTCATTAATTGCTCACCCTCATGTCGTTTCTAAACCCGTAAGATCTTCGTTCATCTTGAGAACACAAATTAAGATATTTTTGATGAAATCCGAAAGCTTTCTGACCCTGCATAGACAGCGAAGCAACTGACACGACTGACACAAAAATACTTTTTGTGTGCAAAGATAACAAAATTAATCACTGATGTCACATGGAGTATTGTAACAATGTCCTTACTACCTTTCTGGGCCATGAATGTGTCAGTTGCATTGCTGTCTATGCAGGGTCAGAAAGCTCTCGGATTTAATAAAAAAATTGCCTTAATTTGTGATGAACGAAGCTCTTACAGATTTGGATAAACATGAGGGTGCTTAATATCAAATGTAAAATCTGGGTCCTGATTCAAAACCAGTTGAGAACCACTGAAAAGTTATCTTGTGCCATCTTGCTGTTGTGTCTTGGTTTTGTCTTTCTCTATTTGTAATGGTGTGATTTCTGGACCGGCTGAAAGTTCAGCAAGATTATCAGAAATCCACTTGTGATGTTCTTCATTCAGTTGAACATTCTGGTTCAGTGCACAGCAATATACAATACTCATGTTCTATTGGTGTTCTTTCATTCACTCCATCGCAAACACCGATCAAGATTACGAAGCAGGCTTGAGCTGTAATAATATTTTTGCAAGAATGTATTTCTGAATTATTTATTACTGCAGAGATTCTCAGGTAACAGTAAATAAACAATTAATCTCATAGAGGGAGCTCCTCTTGTGAAATAACCTGAACTTGTTTTTCAGTAAAACAGCAATTATTTATGTCATTTAGCATTTTTTTCCTTGTTTCATACTGCTTTTTTAATTCATGCACCATGTAATAAACTAAATTTTATTGATTAAAAAAGAATATAACAAATAAATTGCTTTTTTAGGGCTTCTGAGTTACATTACAGGGTTACATTACACTTTCAAAACTTCTGCTCTCTAATATGACCCTTGTGAGGTTACCAACTTGGACAACAAGTTCTTTTCTTTTTTGTCATATAGTAGTCTCAATACAGCTCATTAACAAAACTGCCATTTATAACCTAAATATGATTTGAGAATACAGTTGTACAACGTAATTATACTGAATATTTCTTTTTGAAATTGTGGCTTGTTTCGAGCGCTTATTATCATACTGTTAGTACGTCGATGCATTAGCATGTTGATGTTTTTGTAGTACTAGTGATTATAAAATGAGTGCTGTTCAATTCTATATGCTGTACTGAAGAGCCCAGCACTTCAGCAGTAATTAATGTCTGTGGCATGTGTCTATGGCAGTGCTTTACGTGTATATACCATTATTATTTTTTCTTGTGAGCATTTCAGTGTAGTGGTTACATAATGTTAGGCTAACTGAAGAATCTTATTTAAATGACAAGACATGGTCACATAAATCTGGTTGTCTTTCATTTTTGTTCTGAGCACACTGACAGCTCTTTTGTTCTTTATGTACAGTTGAAATAAGAGGGATCCTGCAAAATATATGTTATTTTTTATTTAGTACTAACCTGAATAAGATATATCACATACAAGACGTTTACATATAGTCCACAAGAGAAAATAATAGTTGAATTTATAAAAATGCCCCATTTCAAAAGTTGTTTTTTAATACTATGTTGTTACCAACAACTTGAATGATCCACAGCTGTTTTTTTGTTTGTCTGTTTAGTGATAGTTGTCCCTTGTTTGTCCTGAACAGTTAAACAGCCCACTTTTGCTATATAAAAACCCCTCAGGTCCCACAAATTCTTATGTTTTTAGGATTTTTCCTGCAGTTTTCAGAAGTTTTCACCCCCCAGCTCTTAATGCATGGTTTTTCCTTCTGGAGCATCAGTGAGCGTTTGAACCTTAGTTGCATATGAGTCCCTCAGTTGTCCTCAGTGTAAAAAGATGGATCTCAAAATCATACAGTCATTGTTGGAAAGGGTTCAAAAAGTTTTGTGGAACCTGAAGGATTTTTCTGAAGAACAGTGGCACAAACAAGGGACTCATGAACAAATATCACTAAAAATAAAACAGCTGTGGATCATTCAGGTAACAACACAGTATTAAGAATCAAGTGTATGTAAACTTTTGAACAGGGTCATTTTTATGAATTCAACTATTATTTTCAAATAATAGTATAAAAAATAATGCAAGGTGAATGTAAACTTTTGACTTCAACTTTATGCCATGTGAGCGGATCCATTGCAACTAACTATTACTAACCACTCTTCATTCTTCAAATTCTTTTTGGGGCTATTTAGAATAACTCTTTTAATATCACTGTTTGTAGAATGTTTTAACCCTTTAAAGCCTGACAAGGTTGGATCATGGCCTTAAGTAGGCTTTATAGAGTTCAAGAAAAATGCGGTAACCAGTATTGTCTCTGCTTGCAGGTGGACTCCCAGGGAAATATACTTCTGACCACCCTGGAAATCCACAACGAGGTGGCAGGGAATGAGATCACCACCAGCGTCAGCGAGGCCCGAAACTCCACTTCAATGGTGTTCGATAACTCAGGAATCCAGTATCGTAAACAGAGCGCAGCGCGGCCTGAGGGCCGCCACAGCATGGAAAGGAACACGCAGCCCAAGAAACCGCGGCTACGCAGACGCTCTTCCCAGCTCAAAATCAAAATCCCTGACCTCACAGACGTGAACGCCATCGATCGATGGTCACGGATAATATTTCCCTCAGCTTTCTCTCTTTTCAACTTGATCTACTGGCTGTATTACGTGAATTAGGCCTGAGACGTCAATGGGGTTTTTTCACAATTTTTCTTGTTGCCAAGTGGAAAATAGAGACTTTTTTTTTTGCTCAAGGGACGTACTTACGCGCCATATATATCGAGGTTTTTCTACAATTGAACCTTTGCGATGTTGTGAAGGGTTCCGAAGGAATGCTACCTGCACTAAAACCCATTCTGACATAGAGCACATGTGTACTCAAACATTCCCATTCACACATACACAAAATCAGTTTTCTAAAGACTATCTGTGTACATACATGTTGCAATTTTTGAAGCCGCAGGACTTCCGCATGATGCACTCCAAACTGTTTTTAATTTGTACATGTTGCTATGTTATTCTGATTGAAAGATGGTTATTGCTAATGTTTCATGCCAATAAATCTTTATTGTTGGAGCGCCGGAGATTAATATCGAAAGAAGATTATATAGTTGTGGAAATGCAATATAACAAGGGTTGTAGGTCAAATCATGTCTTCAGTTTCGAAGCCTGCTACGTAAACATCAGCTGCACTAAACGTTGCTGTTCTGATCTTATTTAGACAAAGTTTGTATATAATCATGTTATGATATGCTTTTGGAACATGATTTCCATCCGCCTTGGGTTGATATGATTATATGCCACTTTTTGCAATCATCATGTAAAGTGCTTCAGTACATGTAAGATAAGATAACAATTGTATTGTACACTTATCTGATTCCAAGGATATCAAAATGAACAAATACTGCAAATGTGGAGTATTTCAATCAGGGCCTGCAAAGGATTTCCACAAAGCCACCATTAAAAAACATCAAGCATACGCAGACGAACAATCCTGACATTGTGTTTTGCTTTTTGTTAGTAGACGTGTAGCATTACTGTATGATTTTCAAGTGAGAGGTTTGGGTGTTTTATTCCCCTCCATTTTATAAAGAATGCCTGAGTCATTTCAGATATCATTGTGGGCCTTATGTAAACATCGTATGGCCCATTTACAACACATCACTTCATTTCCTTCCCTTCCGGTGAGGGTTATTTTCGTTGAAGGCAAATGGAAAAGCTCGTAATGCATTTGAGGGAGTTATACGTTGGCATCAATACACAACTTGTCTCAGGTTCTCGTCATACAGGAAAATGACCCGAATTTTTCTGATTGTCAGTATTCACATCATATTTGTTGTGATTAATTTGTATTATATCCTTGTGTACAGCAACAATGATTACATAGATTTAGACAGCATGATATTGTTTGCATTTAGAGATTCTACACTGTTTGTATATGATTTTGTTTCTGGAGATTTCTTTTCCACCGGTCATATGCACTTACTCTGTTTCAGGAGCTGAAAACTGCTGTCTGGTTGAGAGTAATGTATACTCATGCTTG
Organism: Garra rufa; assembly: GCF_049309525.1. Taxonomy (NCBI): domain Eukaryota; kingdom Metazoa; phylum Chordata; class Actinopteri; order Cypriniformes; family Cyprinidae; genus Garra; species Garra rufa. Next base: position 31,929,643 of record NC_133372.1, read on the forward strand.
CAAATCATCTAAATATATTTATAAATCTTTTTAAAATATCCGGTGTGTGCTGTTAACATGTCATTTTAACAGGTTGCTTTGCAGTTGCATTGTGTCAGTAGATGCTCATTGATTCTTTAATTACTTTTCTTCCCACTACTATTGTATGTTGTAAATATATAACCCACAATCCACACATGTGACCCATTTCTTTCTTTCTTTTTTTCTAATATTCAAATCTGAGGTTTTATTCTGTACAGTCAACCGCACAAATGACCAGATCTCTATTTATGAAATGTGTTTAAATGATTAGATACATGAGGGTTGAATGTCCTGAGGACAATTTGAAGAAATGGAATAAACTTTACTCTTTCAAGTACTTCATTTTGCCTTATTTCAAATGAAGATGAGGTGTTTTTAATATATTTTAATTATTGTCATTATCAACATCATTATGCATACAATTATGCATACCTCCTATTGTCATAAAAAATAACAAGCTATAACCGAGGAGCTACTGACATTTGAATGACTTTCCTGAGGTAAACGTCTTCTGAAATGTTGTTTTTGTTGGTTTTATTAATAGCGGTTTATTGACGTTTTTCGGGGTTGGGCAAAGCCACTCCACGTTAAAAGCGTCAAAATGACATTTATTGTTTGTTTCAATAATAATCAAATTATTATTTTTGTTTATTTTGCTTAATCGCCCGCGATTTCAAATGACAGTTACGTTACTTGTTACTTGGTTGTATCTTGTTAAAATACTTTCTCTTATTAAATTTAATATGCAGAAACAACTAACTTACATGTAAACCAATTGTACTTTGATTTCTCTCGCATCACATGAATAAATATCGCTGCATTATCAAAATATTTCTGTTGTTTGAGCAGCCAGACCACCCAACGTACATCATTTCTCAACCAATGGCGTGAGTTTGGGGGCGGTGCTATCTGTGCGATGACCAATGACATACAAGTATTGTTCATTTTCTGTTCATTGTTTCGTTTCATCATACATTTTTTGTCATCCTGGGGGGTGTTCCATAAAACAAGTTTACCAAATAAGTCAGGCTTATTTCAGTTAGTCTGACTTATTTTGTGCCAAATCAAGTGACAATAAGTCAGACTAACTGAAATAAGCCTGGCTTATTTGGTAAACTTGTTTTATGGAACACCCCCCTGATGAGTCAAGCCTGTGAAAAGGTAATTTGTTTACGTTTATTTATTTTTTTAACAGCTTTATCAAGTGTTTAGAGAGGGCAGATTGGACAAGCTTGCATCAGGTTTGCAAATCCTGAGCACAACAATACATCATGCATCCAATTTAATAGTAATCAAAGGCAGTATGAGAGGAATAATAACTCCAGTTTATTGGGTTTGAGAAGTTTTGGGAATAAATACAATATTTGAAGCTGTTATAGTAAAAAAAAAAAATAATAATAATATAAAAAGGACATGAAAATCTGCAGGAGGACATTGCAGGGGACAATGCCAATAAACCATCAAACTCCCAACATGCATTTCTAGAGAGAACAGACGAGCCCTCCCCCATCTGCAACGTTTCTGTCTAAAGCAGGCTGAGTTAAACATAAAGGGTTAGGCATCATAAACATGACTAATGTTACTGGCACATGTGACTGCTATCATTTAATAGATGTATTAATCAGTGGCCATGTTGAAACAGCAGTGCTGCTCAGATCATATCTTGCCAATGTAGTTAAACAAGTTCTTAACAAGAGTGATTCATCAGTTCACCATCAGTCATGATTGTTTTATTTTTATAATTTTGCTGACGCTACTAGGGAAACACCTATCTGACCTCTATAGAGGTCTTTTAGTCGCCAAACGTAGCCATAAAATCTCACATCACATAGCAAAGTGCTAATTGTCAGCCATATTATATAACACACACTCTGCTAATTGGCAATCAACATAATATGACTCATCTGTGTGCAGAAGCCTCAAAAGTGAGTTCAAAGTTTTCTTATATACAGTCAAGCCCGAAATTATTCATACCCCTGGCAAATTCTGACTTAAAGTTACAGCAAGTTTTTTTTACTGGAAATGACACAGGCTTCTCCCTAAAGATAATAAAATGATGTACAAGAGGCATCATTGTGAAAAAAGTATTACTCATTTTTTATTTACATTTCAACAAAAAGTGGCATGTCCTAAATTATTCATACCCTTTTCAATAATCAATAGAAAAGCATTTTTTGGCTATTACAGCAATCAAACGCTTCCTAGAATTGCTGACCAGCTTTTTGCATGTAAACTCTTTCAGATTGGAGGGTCTCTTTGCCATCACCCTGATCTTTAGCTTCCTCCACAGATTCTTAATTGGATTTAAGTCAGGACTCTTGCTGGGCCACTGCAAACGTTAATGTTTTGTCTGCTACTTTTGCTGTATGTTTTGGGCCGTTGTCGTGCTGAAATGTCCACTGGTGCCCAAGGCCAGGTTTCTCTGCAGACTGCCTGATGTTGTTGTTGAGAATTTTGATGTATTGCTCCTTTTTCATGGTGCCGTTACTGTGGTTAGGTTCCCTGGTCCAACGGCTGAAAACACCCCCAAAACATAAGGTTCCCACCACCATGTTTGACAGTGGGGATGGTGTTCTTAGGGTTGAAGGCTTCTCCTTTTTTACGGCAAATCAAAGCTACATCATTGTGGTGAAACAATTAAATTTTTGTTTCAACTGACCATCAGACAGAAGACCAGAAGTCTTATTCTTTGTCTAGATGAGCATTTGCAAAGGCCAAGCGGGCTTTTGTGTGCCTTATGTGTCCGTAGATCCCAGCGGTGTGCAGTGTCCGTTGGACTGTCTGCCTTGAGATGTTGCCACCAGCAGAGCCCAGATTCATCAGGATGGCCTTGGTGGTGATCCTTGTATTCTTTTTTTACCTCTCTCACTATTTTCCTGGCCAGCACAGGTGTCACTTTTGGTTTCTGACCACGTCCTCTGAGATTTTTCAAAGTGCGGAACTTCTTGTATTTTTAATAATACTTTGCACTTTAGCCACTGGAACTTCAAAACATTTAGAAATGGTCTTATAGCTCTTTCCTGACTTGTGAGCAGCCACAGTGCGCAGCCGCAGGTCTTTAGTGAGCTCCTTTGTCTTAGCCATGACTGTCCACAAACCAACAGCAGAGAGCTTCTGTTTTTCACCTGTTGAGTTGATTAAAACAGCTGTTCCCAATGAATCAGGATAATTAGGATGCTTTAGAACAGTTTGGACTATTTGGAATGGTATAGAACTTTGGATTTTCCCATAGACTGTGACAGTTTGCAAAGGGTATGAATAATTTTGGACATGCCACTTTTTGTTCAAATGTAAATAAAAGCTGAGGATTTTTTTTTTTCCACAATGATGCCTCTTGTACATTGTCTTATTATCTGTAGGGAGAAGCCTGTGTCATTTCCGGTCAAAAAAAAAACTTGATGGTTGAATAAAAGTAACTTTAAGTCAAAATTTGCCAGGGGTATGAATAATTTCTGGCTTTACTGTATATATAACTTGATGAAGTACCTGTAAGAACTTTTTCGCAAGACGCTATACATACAAACTAAAGTTAATGTGTGGTAAAGATACAAACGAGCAGTATTAATCAAGATATTAGCCAAAGTCCCTTTAAGGCAAGTCATGTCACTCGGCGGCCATCTTTCCGGCTAAATGAGCCAGTGCGCATGCGCAGTACTGAGCGCACGTCTTAGAGCGCCGATTGTTTCAATAGCAACCGGGACTTCTAACGGCAGCTGCAGTGATACGCTGACTTTACTAATCAACGACTGGCTCTTTCACTAAGAAGGCGGGGCTTTGCTACCATAATGAACGTTGCATTTTTCCCCATTCAAAACTATACGAGTGACATGTCTTGGGCATTCTATAGTCTTTGTATTAGCCCAATATTTCACCTACCTGACCGGAAATGATAAGAACAAACACAAATGTTGTGAAAATTCTTGCCCTTGAAATCCTGGTTCAGTTTGGCCAACCACAAACGCCTTTTGTTCCTCAGACAGTTTTATGCACTCTTCTCCTTGATTTGTTATATCTTTTGGCAGTCTATTTAGTATTCCAAATGTTTTTCCCGATCTGACCGATTAGTACAGCCCAAAACATGACAATAATTGACCATTTCCAGCAGCAATAATCAGCAAAATATGTGAGTTTCCTTCGGTTCAGTGGCAGTGTTTACATCCAGTACGCCAATATGGCCGATTGATGACGTGTCGTGAAAATCCTCTATTTCACTTTTATTTGTTACATCACTTAAGGTTAAACTGTCATGTTTTGTTGCTCATTTCTATAATGTTGTGGCTTTGTCCATTTTCATTTGCTTGTTTTTAGTGTGAACATTCATCATTGCAATAAATATCAAGCCCCCCAGCTTCAGCTGTGAAATGCTGCGAAGACACATTTGGATGAAATACTCACTGCATAACAGGTCAGTCTCCATTATTCATTTCTCAAATTATAGCAAATTTGTAATTTTGCAGATTACATGAACCAACGTAAACAAAAAAAATCACTAGCTACACTGAACACACAAATGCACATGCACAACACACATACAGAGACCATAATGACATTGTGTGGACATGAAAGGGCACATTGACATGTATGCACGTGATTTATTACCATCATCTAATTTGAAAAGGGATGATAACTTCATTTTAGCAGGTATTACTAATTAAAGTAGAAAATGCACTTGTAAGCAGAACAAGTTCTCCTCTAATGAATCCCATGAGTTGGTTCCCTAATAGATTTTTAATCTGATCTTTCCCCTGCCACCTAACTAATGGGGATACAAACAGGATCTTTAAGGCATATCATTTTATCTTTATCAAAAAATAACATAGATCAGCACTGGGCAGCAGATACTGGCTCATCGATAAATTTTTTTCCTGTAATGATCATCTTTTTGAAATCGTTCTTGTGATAAATGGCAAAAAAAAACCTGCAATGCATTTAGGTTTTGAGACATGAGACTTGAGAAGTGGTATAGTCATTATTAAAATGAAACCCCCTGAACCTGAAGCTATAAAATCCAGCTATGAACTGTTCAATCTGTCTCATGTTTTATCTGTCACAGTAGACTGATGTCTAATTGTTAAGGTACCAAGGCTGCATGTCTCCATGTAGGAGTGACCCAGAAATGGGAAGCTCGATCAGCCACAAAAATGGTTACATTTCATTCTGTCCCTCACACAAAGCTGTGATATACACCATGGTTTCTACACGGTTTGCTTTTAGAAGGCTTTCCAGTCCTTGTCCTTTGTCCTGTGGTCAAATATTGACAGAATCACAGAACTACTTTAAAGGGCTATTATGCCCATTTTTACCAGATGTAATATTGGTTTTGGTTTCCCCAGAATGTGTCTGTGAAGTTTCAGCTCAAAATACTCCATATATCATTCATTATACCATGTGGAAAATGTTATTTTTGGGGAGTTGTTTTGGTGTGTTTCATTTTAAATGCAAATGAGCTGCATATTCCCGTCCTGTCTTCAGAAGAGGGCATAGCTACGGTGGCCGAGAGAGGCCAACGCGCTGCAAACAAGAAAACACATGCAAACAGAAAAAACGACCACAAATTAAGAAAACATCTTCATCAGTTTGACAACACAGGCGCTGCAAATCCTCGCAACGCAAACACAAATACGGAAACGCGCTGCAAATTCTCACAACACAACCAAACTCTGAAACGCGCTGCGAACACACGAAGGCGCTGCGAACACACAAACGCGCTGCATATAGCACGGTCCACAACGGAAATGTTTCAGGGGGACCTCAAAAAGTGACGAACCCATCTGGGACCTGATTATTTTTTCAGTGGCTGTTGGTCAGACCAGAGGTGTTATCGGTGAACTATCGCCTTTTAGTGATAGTATAGTATCACTTAAAAGTGATAGTGAAATAAATAATCAGGTAATATAGTGATATAAATAATCAGGTCCCAGATGAGTTCGTCACTTTTTGAGGTCCCCCTGAAACATTTCCGTTGTGGACCGTGCTATATGCAGCGCGTTTGTTAGCTTGCAGCGCCCTCGTGTGTTCGCAGCGCGTTTCTGAGTTTGGTTGTGTTGTGAGAATTTGCAGCGCGTTTCCGTATTTGTGTTTGCGTTGTGAGGATTTGCAGCGCCTGTGCTGTCAAACTGATGAAGATGTTTTCTTAATTTGTTGTCGTTTTTTCTGTTTGCATGTGTTTTCTTGTTTGCAGCGCGTTGGCATCTCTCGGCCACCGTACATAGCATATACAGTGGGGAAAATAGTTATTTGATCCTTTGCTGATTTTGAACATTTGCCCACTGACAAAGAAATTATCTTTAATTTTAATGATAGGTTTATTTTAACAGTGAGAGACGGAATAACAAATAAATAATAAAAATCCAAAAAAAAAAAAAAATCCAAAAAAACACATTTCAAAAAAAGTTATAAATTGATTTGCATTTTTGCAAATCATGATTTGCAAGTATTATCAAAACATGACTTGGTACTTGGTGGCAAAACCCTTGTTGGCAATCACAGAGGTCAGACGTTTCTTGTAGATGGCCACCAGGTTTGCACACATCTCACGAGGGATTTTGTCCCACTCCTCTTTGTAGATCCTCTTCAAGTCATTAAAGTTTCGAGGCTGACGTTTGCCAACTCAAACCTTCAGCTCCCTCCACAGATTTTCTATGGGATTAAGGTCTGAAGACTGGCTATATGCCACTTCAGGACCTTAATGTGCTTCTTCGTGAGCCACTCCTTTGTTGCCTTGGCCATGTGTTTTAGGTCATTGTCATGCTGGAATACCCATCCACAACCCATTTTCAATGCCCTGCCTGAGGGAAGGAGGTTCTCGCCCAAGATTTGACAGTACAGTACATGACCCTGTCTATCGTTCTTTGATGCGGTGCAGTTGTCTTGTCCCCTTAGGAGAAAAACACCCCCAAAGCATAATGTTTCCACCTCCATGTTTGACGGTGGGGATGGTGTTCTTGAGATCATAGGCATCATTCCTGTTCCTTTAAACACATGAGTTGAGTTGATGCCAAAGAGCTCGATTTTGGTTTCATCTGACCACAACACTTTCACCCAGTTCTCCTTTGAGTCATTCAGATGTTCACTGGCAAACTTCAGACAGGCATGTACATGTGCTTTCTTGAGCAGGGGGACCTTCGGGCACTGCAAGATTTCAGTCCATCACAGCGTAGTGTTTTACCAATTGTTTTCTTGGTGACTATGGTCCCGGCTGCCTTGAGATCATTGACAAGATCCTCCTGTGTAGTCCTGGGCTTATTCCACACCATTCTCATGATCATTGAAACTCCACGAGGTGAGATCTTGCATGGAGCCCCAGACAGAGGGAGATTGACAGTTATTTTGTTTCTTTTATTTGCGAATAATCACACCAACTGTTGTCACCTTCTCACCAAGCTGCTTTGCGATGGTCTTGTAGCCCATTCCAGCCTTGTGTAGGTCTACAATCTTGTCCCTGACATCCTTGGACAGCTCTTTGGCCTTGGCCATTGTGGAGAGTCTGGAATCTGATTGATTGATTGATTGATTGCTTCTGTGGATAGGTGTCTTTTATACAGGTAACAAGCTGAGATTAGGAGCACTGTTTGTATAAAAGACGCCTAAGAGATCTTGCAGATTGATAGGCGATCAAATACTTATGTCATTCATTAAAATGCAAATCAATTTATAACTTTTTTGAAATGCATTTCTGGGTTTATTTGTTGTTATTCTGTCTCTCACTGTTAAAATAAACTTACCATTAAAGGTTGTATCAGCGATTTCTAGCCTAAAACATAAAGTGTCAATTTCAGCTGACCTTTCTTCACGATCCGCTCGCTGCCTGCCCCATAAATTGTCTGTGAAAAAAACGCGTCTCTCTGGTCAGCCTAGGGTCCGAGATATGCCAAAAAAACAATCGGCACTACCAACCTTTCCACACATAAACAAACAGTGTTCCAACCAATCAGCGTCAGGGGTTTGGTGATGTGGACTTTCGCTCAGCCTCCCTCACATCCCAGCACCAGTAGGAAAGTCCACAACACCGAACCCCTGACGCTGATTGGTTGGAACACTGTTTGTTTATGTGTGGAAAGGTTGGTAGTGCCGATTGTTTTTTTGGCATATCTCGGACCCTAGGCTGACCAGAGAGACGCGTTTTTTTCACAGACAATTTATGGGGCAGGCAGCGAGCGGATCGTGAAGAAAGGTCAGCTGAAATTGACACTTTATGTTTTAGGCTAGAAATCGCTGATACAACCTTTAAAATTATAGACTGATCATTTCTTTGTCAGTGGGCAAAAGTACAAAATCAGCAGAGGATCAAATAAATATTTTTCCCACTGTACATCTCTGCTTTGCAGACCTACAGTGATAAACAGTTGGTAGAAGCAACATGACTGAGAGCGAGAGAACTGGTGTTCAGCTGTACATATGGGAAGCCAAACACAATGAAAGTGAGATGAAACAGCATGATGTTACAGAGCTCAAAGATCAGTTCAAATACTTTGATAATGTACGCACACAAATATGGTTAAAATGTTAGCTAAGCACTATAACGACATGACATTTACAAAGCAGTCTGGAGTGAAATGATTTGCGCAGACTTAAATGTATTTAGGTAGATTTTGAGGTGCACTACCTCAAAAAGTAATCCGCTGTTTAAAGTAATCCGCTGTGTCCTCAGTGGCTCAGATGTTGGGGGAAAAGACTCTTATGTTTAGTCTTACATCCAAACACAGAACACCGGGATTGCTTACTAGACATTTTTGACGTTACAGCTGCTCGATCACAGAGAAAATGGAGGACAGTGTAGAAACTATGCTGAGGGCGGATACTATGTCATTAGTGTCTGTGGGTGGGGCCTAAACAATGTGATGTCACATTGTTTAAAAAGTCAAAACGGCATGCCTAGTGAGACTGGTTTAGTTTAATAGGGATTAAAAATAAGGAGTGGGTGGATTTTTATCATTGTAGGGTGGTTGTGGCTGCCAACATACATTTATGTCCAAATACCATGTAAAAATGGATTTTGCATAATAGGTGCCCTTTACAGTTTTTTTTGATTGCTTAAGCACGATTATCAAAACAGGGCCCGTGTTTTCAAAACAGTACACACAATTAGCACAACCACACACCCAATTAGCAAAACACTACAGATCCTTTGCATAATTAAACACTCTTGTAAAAACTATACACTTATGTTTAAAAACCACACTTTTTTACCATAAGAAACACACATTTAACATTTACTATACTCTGTTTGCACGACTTACACTCTGCTGTGATAAACCTAAAACACTTTAAGCACTTCTACTTCCCTATAATTAGAGTAGGCTACCATCAACAAAGTACAAATATAAAGTAAAACCACCAAACACTACACAAGACCAATGTTGCACACTGAAGAAACTCATTTATTTCTCAACATGCCCAAAATGTTGACATGGAGATTCATAGTACTGTAACAACATGTCACTTTACGTATTGTACTGTAAGTTTACTGTTACAAAAAAAAAAAAAAAGACATTGTCTCTTCGCCTAGCTGGATCTGCCCAGAGAATTTCATCAACATCGCAGGCAATGTTGCCATTAGCAAGACACCTTGGAAAGAAACGTCTTGAATGACGAATCCATCCTTGTATTGCTGCTACCTCCATCTGGTCACAGGC